>NW_027448723.1:47500-57500 GCF_030867145.1 Opisthocomus hoazin | reverse complement strand
AGAGCGCACAAGCAGCCCCTGCCGCCGCCCCCCCCCCCCCCCCCCCCGACTCAAACCTCAATCTTCTCGGAAAAGAGGCCCCGTCCCCAGCCTACCTCAGCGCAAGGCTCCCCGCCTGCTCCTCGACCCCGTCTCTCAGTCTCTGTCTCCCCCTTCTGCCGCGGGGAAGCGCCCGCCCCTTGCCGGCGGGTGGGCGGGGCGGGCCGGCTCGGGTTCCGGTTGCTAAGCAGCAGGGTGGCACTCGTTGACCCCGGGCGCCGCTCAGTCTGCCGATGGGCGGGCCGGTGCTGGCTCTCAAGAACTTTTTGTAACTGTTTCCCTGCTCTGCTTTGGTTTTGTTTTTTTTTCTCGCCCACCGTCAGAACCGATGCAGAGTAAGAAAGCCTTCAGCGAGACAGTCCGGCCAAGCTTAGCGCCTTCCACTAGATACGGCGAAGTCTCGGAAACGGGGGGTGGCGAGGGGAATTTCAGGCGCGCGCCGCCTCCCCCCTCCTGCACCACCCCCCCCCGCAAGCGACGGGAAGGGGCGCCGCTTTCCATCAGCTCGGCTGAAACGCCCGAGGACGGGGCGGCGTCTCTGTTTCAAAAGCGGAAAAAGAAATAAAAAAGCAACAAAAACCAAAAAATTCCCGCCGCCCCCCCCAACCCACCCCCGTGCAGGCACCCCTGCAAACGGGCCTCCGGCAGGGCCGGCCTGCCGCCCCCAGCCACCCCCCGCAAGCCCCCCCACCGCCGCCCCGGCTGAGAGAGCACAGGCAGCCCGCCGCCGCCCCTTCCCACCCCGTGCAGGCACCCCTGCATACGGGCCTCCGGCAGGGCCGGCCTGCCGCCCCCAGCCACCCCCCGCAAGCCCCCCCACCGCTGCCCCGGCTGAGAGAGCACAGACAGCCCGCCGCCGGCCCTTCCCACCCCGTGCAGGCACCCCTGCATACGGGCCTCCGGCAGGGCCGGCCTGCCGCCCCCAGCCACCCCCAGCAAGCCCCCCCACCGCCGCCCCGGGTGAGAGAGCACAGGCACCCCGCCGCCGGCCCTTCCCACCCCGTGCAGGCACCCCTGCATACGGGCCTCCGGCAGGGCCGGCCTGCCGCCCCCAGCCACCCCCCGCAAGCCCCCCCACCGCCGCCCCGGCTCAGAGAGCACAGGCACCCCGCCGCCGCCCCTTCCCACCCCGTGCAGGCACCCCTGCATACGGGCCTCCGGCAGGGCCGGCCTGCCGCCCCCAGCCACCCCCCGCAAGCCCCCCCCACCGCCGCCCCGGCTGAGAGAGCACAGGCAGCCCGCCGCCGGCCCTTCCCACCCCGTGCAGGCACCCCTGCATACGGGCCTCCGGCAGGGCCGGCCTGCCGCCCCCAGCCACCCCCCGCAAGCCCCCCCACCGCCGCCCCGGCTGAGACAGCACAGGCAGCCCGCCGCCGGCCCTTCCCACCCCGTGCAGGCACCCCTGCATACGGGTCTCCGGCAGGGCCGGCCTGCCGCCCCCAGCCACCCCCCGCAAGCCCCCCCACCGCCGCCCCGGCTGAGAGAGCACAGGCAGCCCGCCGCCGGCCCTTCCCACCCCGTGCAGGCACCCCTGCATACGGGCCTCCGGCAGGGCCGGCCTGCCGCCCCCAGCCACCCCCCGCAAGCCCCCCCACCGCCGCCCCGGCTGAGAGAGCACAGACAGCCCGCCGCCGGCCCTTCCCACCCCGTGCAGGCACCCCTGCATACGGGCCTCCGGCAGGGCCGGCCTGCCGCCCCCAGCCACCCCCCGCAAGCCCCCCCACCGCCGCCCCGGCTGAGAGAGCACAGGCAGCCCGCCGCCGGCCCTTCCCACCCCGTGCAGGCACCCCTGCATACGGGCCTCCGGCAGGGCCGGCCTGCCGCCCCCAGCCACCCCTCCGCAAGCCCCCCCACCGCCGCCCCGGCTGAGAGAGCACAGGCAGCCCGCCGCCGGCCCTTCCCACCCCGTGCAGGCACCCCTGCATACGGGCCTCCGGCAGGGCCGGCCTGCCGCCCCCAGCCACCCCCCGCAAGCCCCCCCACCGCCGCCCCGGCTGAGAGAGCACAGGCACCCCGCCGCCGCCCCTTCCCACCCCGTGCAGGCACCCCTGCATACGGGCCTCCGGCAGGGCCGGCCTGCCGCCCCCAGCCACCCCCCGCAAGCCCCCCCCACCGCCGCCCCGGCTCAGAGAGCACAGGCAGCCCGCCGCAGGCCCACCCACCCCGTGCAGGCACCCCTGCATACGGGCCTCCGGCAGGGCCGGCCTGCCGCCCCCAGCCACCCCCCGCAAGCCCCCCCCACCGCCGCCCCGGCTCAGAGAGCACAGGCAGCCCGCCGCAGGCCCACCCACCCCGTGCAGGCACCCCTGCATACGGGCCTCCGGCAGGGCCGGCCTGCCGCCCCCAGCCACCCCCCGCAAGCCCCCCCACCGCCGCCCCGGCTGAGAGAGCACAGGCAGCCCGCCGCCGCCCCTTCCCACCCCGTGCAGGCACCCCTGCATACGGGCCTCCGGCAGGGCCGGCCTGCCGCCCCCAGCCACCCCCCGCAAGCCCCCCCACCGCCGCCCCGGCTGAGAGAGCACAGGCAGCCCGCCGCCGGCCCTTCCCACCCCGTGCAGGCACCCCTGCATACGGGCCTCCGGCAGGGCCGGCCTGCCGCCCCCAGCCACCCCCCGCAAGCCCCCCCACCGCCGCCCCGGCTGAGAGAGCACAGGCAGCCCGCCGCCGCAGGCCCTTCCCACCCCGTGCAGGCACCCCTGCATACGGGCCTCCGGCAGGGCCGGCCTGCCGCCCCCAGCCACCCCCCGCAAGCCCCCCCCACCGCCGCCCCGGCTCAGAGAGCACAGGCAGCCCGCCGCAGGCCCACCCACCCCGTGCAGGCACCCCTGCATACGGGCCTCCGGCAGGGCCGGCCTGCCGCCCCCAGCCACCCCCCGCAAGCCCCCCCACCGCCGCCCCGACTGAGACAGCACAGGCAGCCCGCCGCCGGCCCTTCCCACCCCGTGCAGGCACCCCTGCATACGGGCCTCCGGCAGGGCCGGCCTGCCGCCCCCAGCCACCCCCCACAAGCCCCCCCACCGCCGCCCCGGCTGAGACAGCACAGGCAGCCCGCCGCCGGCCCTTCCCACCCCGTGCAGGCACCCCTGCATACGGGCCTCCGGCAGGGCCGGCCTGCCGACCCCAGCCACCCCCCGCAAGCCCCCCCACCGCCGCCCCGGCTGAGAGAGCACAGGCAGCCCGCCGCCGGCCCTTCCCACCCCGTGCAGGCACCCCTGCATACGGGCCTCCGGCAGGGCCGGCCTGCCGCCCCCAGCCACCCGCCACAGGCCCCCCCACCGCCGCCCCGGCTGAGACAGCACAGGCAGCCCGCCGCCGGCCCTTCCCACCCCGTGCAGGCACCCCTGCATACGGGCCTCCGGCAGGGCCGGCCTGCCGCCCCCAGCCACCCCCCGCAAGCCCCCCCCACCGCCGCCCCGGCTCAGAGAGCACAGGCAGCCCGCCGCAGGCCCACCCACCCCGTGCAGGCACCCCTGCATACGGGCCTCCGGCAGGGCCGGCCTGCCGACCCCAGCCACCCCCCGCAAGCCCCCCCACCGCCGCCCCGACTGAGACAGCACAGGCAGCCCGCCGCCGGCCCTTCCCACCCCGTGCAGGCACCCCTGCATACGGGCCTCCGGCAGGGCCGGCCTGCCGCCCCCAGCCACCCCCCGCAAGCCCCCCCCACCGCCGCCCCGGCTGAGACAGCACAGGCACCCCGCCGCCGGCCCTTCCCACCCCGTGCAGGCACCCCTGCATACGGGCCTCCGGCACGGCCGGCCTGCCGCCCCCAGCCACCCCCCGCAAGCCCCCCCACCGCCGCCCCGGCTGAGACAGCACAGGCAGCCCGCCGCCGGCCCTTCCCACCCCGTGCAGGCACCCCTGCATACGGGTCTCCGGCAGGGCCGGCCTGCCGCCCCCAGCCACCCCCCGCAAGCCCCCCAACCGCCGCCCCGGCTGAGAGAGCACAGGCAGCCCGCCGCCGGCCCTTCCCACCCCGTGCAGGCACCCCTGCATACGGGCCTCCGGCAGGGCCGGCCTGCCGCCCCCAGCCACCCCCCGCAAGCCCCCCCACCGCCGCCCCGGCTGAGAGAGCACAGACAGCCCGCCGCCGGCCCTTCCCACCCCGTGCAGGCACCCCTGCATACGGGCCTCCGGCAGGGCCGGCCTGCCGCCCCCAGCCACCCCCCGCAAGCCCCCCCACCGCCGCCCCGGCTCAGAGAGCACAGGCAGCCCGCCGCCGCCCCTTCCCACCCCGTGCAGGCACCCCTGCATACGGGCCTCCGGCAGGGCCGGCCTGCCGCCCCCAGCCACCCCTCCGCAAGCCCCCCCACCGCCGCCCCGGCTGAGAGAGCACAGGCAGCCCGCCGCCGGCCCTTCCCACCCCGTGCAGGCACCCCTGCATACGGGCCTCCGGCAGGGCCGGCCTGCCGCCCCCAGCCACCCCCCGCAAGCCCCCCCACCGCCGCCCCGGCTGAGAGAGCACAGGCACCCCGCCGCCGCCCCTTCCCACCCCGTGCAGGCACCCCTGCATACGGGCCTCCGGCAGGGCCGGCCTGCCGCCCCCAGCCACCCCCCCGCAAGCCCCCCCCACCGCCGCCCCGGCTCAGAGAGCACAGGCAGCCCGCCGCAGGCCCACCCACCCCGTGCAGGCACCCCTGCATACGGGCCTCCGGCAGGGCCGGCCTGCCGCCCCCAGCCACCCCCCGCAAGCCCCCCCACCGCCGCCCCGGCTGAGAGAGCACAGGCAGCCCGCCGCCGCCCCTTCCCACCCCGTGCAGGCACCCCTGCATACGGGCCTCCGGCAGGGCCGGCCTGCCGCCCCCAGCCACCCCCCGCAAGCCCCCCCCACCGCCGCCCCGGCTCAGAGAGCACAGGCAGCCCGCCGCAGGCCCACCCACCCCGTGCAGGCACCCCTGCATACGGGCCTCCGGCAGGGCCGGCCTGCCGCCCCCAGCCACCCCCCGCAAGCCCCCCCCACCGCCGCCCCGGCTCAGAGAGCACAGGCAGCCTGCCGCAGGCCCACCCACCCCGTGCAGGCACCCCTGCATACGGGCCTCCGGCAGGGCCGGCCTGCCGACCCCAGCCACCCCCCGCAAGCCCCCCCACCGCCGCCCCGGCTGAGAGAGCACAGGCAGCCCGCCGCCGCCCCTTCCCACCCCGTGCAGGCACCCCTGCATACGGGCCTCCGGCAGGGCCGGCCTGCCGCCCCCAGCCACCCCCCGCAAGCCCCCCCACCGCCGCCCCGGCTGAGAGAGCACAGGCAGCCCGCCGCCGGCCCTTCCCACCCCGTGCAGGCACCCCTGCATACGGGCCTCCGGCAGGGCCGGCCTGCCGCCCCCAGCCACCCCCCGCAAGCCCCCCCACCGCCGCCCCGGCTGAGAGAGCACAGGCAGCCCGCCGCCGCCCCTTCCCACCCCGTGCAGGCACCCCTGCATACGGGCCTCCGGCAGGGCCGGCCTGCCGCCCCCAGCCACCCCCCGCAAGCCCCCCCCACCGCCGCCCCGGCTCAGAGAGCACAGGCAGCCCGCCGCAGGCCCACCCACCCCGTGCAGGCACCCCTGCATACGGGCCTCCGGCAGGGCCGGCCTGCCGCCCCCAGCCACCCCCTGCAAGCCCCCCCACCGCCGCCCCGACTGAGACAGCACAGGCAGCCCGCCGCCGGCCCTTCCCACCCCGTGCAGGCACCCCTGCATACGGGCCTCCGGCAGGGCCGGCCTGCCGCCCCCAGCCACCCCCCACAAGCCCCCCCACCGCCGCCCCGGCTGAGACAGCACAGGCAGCCCGCCGCCGGCCCTTCCCACCCCGTGCAGGCACCCCTGCATACGGGCCTCCGGCAGGGCCGGCCTGCCGACCCCAGCCACCCCCCGCAAGCCCCCCCACCGCCGCCCCGGCTGAGAGAGCACAGGCAGCCCGCCGCCGGCCCTTCCCACCCCGTGCAGGCACCCCTGCATACGGGCCTCCGGCAGGGCCGGCCTGCCGCCCCCAGCCACCCGCCACAGGCCCCCCCACCGCCGCCCCGGCTGAGACAGCACAGGCAGCCCGCCGCCGGCCCTTCCCACCCCGTGCAGGCACCCCTGCATACGGGCCTCCGGCAGGGCCGGCCTGCCGACCCCAGCCACCCCCCGCAAGCCCCCCCCACCGCCGCCCCGGCTCAGAGAGCACAGGCAGCCCGCCGCAGGCCCACCCACCCCGTGCAGGCACCCCTGCATACGGGCCTCCGGCAGGGCCGGCCTGCCGACCCCAGCCACCCCCCGCAAGCCCCCCCACCGCCGCCCCGACTGAGACAGCACAGGCAGCCCGCCGCCGGCCCTTCCCACCCCGTGCAGGCACCCCTGCATACGGGCCTCCGGCAGGGCCGGCCTGCCGCCCCCAGCCACCCCCCGCAAGCCCCCCCACCGCCGCCCCGGCTGAGACAGCACAGGCACCCCGCCGCCGGCCCTTCCCACCCCGTGCAGGCACCCCTGCATACGGGCCTCCGGCACGGCCGGCCTGCCGCCCCCAGCCACCCCCCACAAGCCCCCCCACCGCCGCCCCGGCTGAGAGAGCACAGGCACCCCGCCGCCGCCCCTTCCCACCCCGTGCAGGCACCCCTGCATACGGGCCTCCGGCAGGGCCGGCCTGCCGACCCCAGCCACCCCCCGCAAGCCCCCCCACCGCCGCCCTGGCTGAGAGAGCACAGGCAGCCCGCCGCCGGCCCTTCCCACCCCGTGCAGGCACCCCTGCATACGGGCCTCCAGCACGGGCGACCCGCTCTGTCCGCAGGGAGGACAGGTCTACCCCTTCTGCCGGCAGGGAGGCCAGGTCTACCCCTTCTGCCGGCAGGGAGGCCAGGTCTACCCGTTTTACCTGCAGGGAGGCCAGGTCTACCCGTTCTGGCGGCAGGGAGACCAGGTCTACCCGTTCTGCCGGCAGGGATGCCAGGTCTACCCGTTTTACCGGCAGGGATGCCAGGTCTACCCATTTACCGGCAGGGATGCCCGGTCTACCCGTTCTGGCTGCAGGGAGACCAGGTCTACCCGTTTTTCCTGCAGGGAGACCAGGTCTACCCGTTCTGCCGGCAGGGAGGCCAGGTCTACCCGTTTTATCGGCAGGGAGGCCAGGTCTACCCGTATTGCCGGCAGGGAGGCCAGGTCTACCCGTTTTACCGGCAGGGATGCCAGGTCTACCCGTTCTAGCGGCAGGGAGACCAGGTCTACCCGTATTGCCGGCAGGGATGCCAGGTCTACCCGTTTTACCGGCAGGGATGCCAGGTCTACCCATTTACCGGCAGGGATGCCAGGTCTACCCGTTCTGGCTGCAGGGAGGCCAGGTCTACCCATATTGCCGGCAGGGAGACCAGGTCTACCCATTTACTGGCAGGGAGACCAGGTCTACCCGTTTTGCCGGCAGGGATGCCAGGTCTACCCGTTTTGCCGGCAGGGATGCCAGGTCTACCCGTTGTGGCGGCAGGGAGGCCAGGTCTATCCGTTTTACCGGCAGGGAGACCAGGTCTACCCGTTTTGCCGGCAGGGATGCCAGGTCTACCCGTTCTGGCGGCAGGGAGACCAGGTCTACCCGTTCTGCCGGCAGGGATGCCAGGTCTACCCGTTTTACCTGCACGGAGACCAGGTCTACCCGTTTTACCGGCAGGGAGGCCAGGTCTACCCGTTCTGGCGGCAGGGAGAACAGGTCTACCCTTTTTGCCGGCAGGGAGACCAGGTCTACCCGTTTTAACCGGCAGGGATGCCAGGTCTACCCGTTCTGGCTGCAGGGAGACCAGGTCTACCCGTTTTGCCGGCAGGGATAACAGGTCTACCCGTTTTACCTGCAGGGAGACCAGGTCTACCCGTTTTACCGGCAGGGAGACCAGGTCTACCCGTTTTGCCGGCAGGGATGCCAGGTCTACCCGTTCTGCCGGCAGGGAGGCCAGGTCTACCCGTTTTGCCGGCAGGGATGCCAGGTCTACCCGTTTTGCCGGCAGGGATAACAGGTCTACCCGTTTTACCTGCAGGGAGGCCAGGTCTACCCGTTTTACCGGCAGGGAGACCAGGTCTACCCGTTTTGCCGGCAGGGATGCCAGGTCTACCCGTTCTGGCGGCAGGGAGAACAGGTCTACCCGTTCTGCCGGCAGGGATGCCAGGTCTACCCGTTTTACCTGCACGGAGACCAGGTCTACCCGTTTTACCGGCAGGGAGGCCAGGTCTACCCGTTCTGGCGGCAGGGAGAACAGGTCTACCCTTTTTGCCGGCAGGGAGACCAGGTCTACCCGTTTTACCGGCAGGGATGCCAGGTCTACCCGTTCTGGCTGCAGGGAGACCAGGTCTACCCGTTTTGCCGGCAGGGATAACAGGTCTACCCGTTTTACCTGCAGGGAGACCAGGTCTACCCGTTTTACCGGCAGGGAGACCAGGTCTACCCGTTTTGCCGGCAGGGATGCCAGGTCTACCCGTTCTGCCGGCAGGGAGGCCAGGTCTACCCGTTTTACCGGCAGGGAGGCCAGGTCTACCCGTTTTACCTGCAGGGAGAACAGGTCTACCCGTTTTACCGGCAGGGAGACCAGGTCTACCCGTTTTGCCGGCAGGGATGCCAGGTCTACCCGTTGTGGCGGCAGGGAGGCCAGGTCTACCCGTTCTGCCGGCAGGGAGGGCAGGTCTACCCGTTTTACCTGCAGGGAGGCCAGGTCTACCCGTTTTGGCGGCAGGGAGACCAGGTCTACCCGTTTTGCCGGCAGGGATGCCAGGTCTACCCGCTTCCGGCAGGGATGCCAGGTCTACCCGGTTCCAGGCAGGGAGGCCTCGTCTACCCGTTCTGCCGGCAGGGAGGCCAGGTCTACCCGTTTTACCGGCAGGGATGCCAGGTCTACCCGCTTCCGGCAGGGATGCCAGGTCTACCCGGTTCCAGGCAGGGAGGCCTCGTCTACCCGTTCTGCCGGCAGGGAGGCCAGGTCTACCCGTTTTACCGTCCGCCGGGTCCGGTGTGCCCGATGTGGCCGCCGGAGCTGCCGGCGGAAAGGGATGCCTCGTCTACCTCGCTCCGGCGGGACTTTGGCTCCACCGCGGTTCTGGCAGGTAGACGTCTTGCCCGGTTCTTCTTCGGAGCTGCCAAAGGGGTCGCTGCTTTGCGCTGCCTCCAGTTACGTCATGGTAAGAGTCGGCGGCGCTCGCGCGCCTCCCCGCTGGGGGAAGACGGTTCTCTTCGAGCCCGCCGGGGCCGGGGACCTCGCTGTCCGTATACTAGGGCAGAGGGCTGGCGCTCGCGGACCAGCGCCATCGAACCGCTGCAGCTACTCGCGGTTCAGCCGGCAGACTCGGGCGTTGCACGGCGGCTGTGGCCGTGGCCGTTCTGCCTCCTACCTATCGCGCACGGCGCTTCCGACTGCCAGAAGCCGCGCGAAGCCGCTGCTTGCCCGCAGGCTCCGGTGGCCGTTGCCGACTGGAGCGAGGGCTCCAAGAGGGGTTTCTCCAGGGCCGGGCCGAGATGGGCGGCGGTCGCCGGCACTCGAACGCTTGTCACCCGCGGCTCAGCCGGCAGACTCGGGCGTTGCCCGGCGGCCCTGGCCGTGGCCGTTCTGCCTCCTACCTATCGCGCACGGCGCTTCCGACTGCCAGAAGCCGCGCGAAGCCGCTGCTTGCCCGCAGGCTCCGGTGGCCGTTGCCGACTGGAGCGAGGGCTCCAAGAGGGGTTTCTCCAGGGCCGGGCCGAGACGGGCGGCGGTCGCCGGCACTCGAACGCTTGTCACCCGCGGCTCAGCCGGCAGACTCGGGCGTTGCCCGGCGGACCTGGCCGTGGCCGTTCTGCCTCCTACCTATCGCGCACGGCGCTTCCGACTGCCAGAAGCCGCGCGAAGCCGCTGCTTGCCCGCAGGCTCCGGTGGCCGTTGCCGACTGGAGCGAGGGCTCCAAGAGGGGTTTCTCCAGGGCCGGGCCGAGACGGGCGGCGGTCGCCGGCACTCGAACGCTTGTCACCCGCGGCTCAGCCGGCAGACTCGGGCGTTGCCCGGCGG
>NW_027448723.1:22500-32500 GCF_030867145.1 Opisthocomus hoazin | reverse complement strand
CTGCCGCGGGGAAGCGCCCGCCCCTTGCCGGCGGGTGGGCGGGGCGGGCCGGCTCGGGTTCCGGTTGCTAAGCAGCAGGGTGGCACTCGTTGACCCCGGGCGCCGCTCCGTCTGCCGATGGGCGGGCCGGTGCTGGCTCTCAAGAACTTTTTGTAACTGTTTCCCTGCTCTGCTTTGGTTTTGTTTTTTTTTCTCGCCCACCGTCAGAACCGATGCAGAGTAAGAAAGCCTTCAGCGAGACAGTCCGGCCAAGCTTAGCGCCTTCCACTAGATACGGCGAAGTCTCGGAAACGGGGGGTGGCGAGGGGAATTTCAGGCGCGCGCCGCCTCCCCCCTCCTGCACCACCCCCCCCCGCAAGCGACGGGAAGGGGCGCCGCTTTCCATCAGCTCGGCTGAAACGCCCGAGGACGGGGCGGCGTCTCTGTTTCAAAAGCGGAAAAAGAAATAAAAAAGCAACAAAAACCAAAAAATTCCCGCCGCCCCCCCCAACCCACCCCCGTGCAGGCACCCCTGCAAACGGGCCTCCGGCAGGGCCGGCCTGCCGCCCCCAGCCACCCCCCGCAAGCCCCCCCACCGCCGCCCCGGCTCAGAGAGCACAGGCACCCCGCCGCCGCCCCTTCCCACCCCGTGCAGGCACCCCTGCATACGGGCCTCCGGCAGGGCCGGCCTGCCGCCCCCAGCCACCCCCCGCAAGCCCCCCCCACCGCCGCCCCGGCTCAGAGAGCACAGGCAGCCCGCCGCAGGCCCACCCACCCCGTGCAGGCACCCCTGCATACGGGCCTCCGGCAGGGCCGGCCTGCCGACCCCAGCCATCCCCCGCAAGCCCCTCCACCGCCGCCCCGACTGAGACAGCACAGGCAGCCCGCCGCCGGCCCTTCCCACCCCGTGCAGGCACCCCTGCATACGGGCCTCCGGCAGGGCCGGCCTGCCGCCCCCAGCCACCCCCCGCAAGCCCCCCCACCGCCGCCCCGGCTCAGAGAGCACAGGCACCCCGCCGCCGGCCCTTCCCACCCCGTGCAGGCACCCCTGCATACGGGCCTCCGGCAGGGCCGGCCTGCCGCCCCCAGCCACCCCCCGCAAGCCCCCCCACCGCCGCCCCGGCTCAGAGAGCACAGGCACCCCGCCGCCGCCCCTTCCCACCCCGTGCAGGCACCCCTGCATACGGGCCTCCGGCAGGGCCGGCCTGCCGACCCCAGCCACCCCCCGCAAGCCCCCCCACCGCCGCCCCGACTGAGACAGCACAGGCAGCCCGCCGCCGGCCCTTCCCACCCCGTGCAGGCACCCCTGCATACGGGCCTCCGGCAGGGCCGGCCTGCCGCCCCCAGCCACCCCCCGCAACCCCCCCCACCGCCGCCCCGGCTGAGAGAGCACAGGCAGCCCGCCGCCGCCCCTTCCCACCCCGTGCAGGCACCCCTGCATACGGGCCTCCGGCAGGGCCGGCCTGCCGCCCCCAGCCACCCCCCGCAAGCCCCCCCACCGCCGCCCCGGCTGAGAGAGCACAGGCAGCCCGCCGCCGGCCCTTCCCACCCCGTGCAGGCACCCCTGCATACGGGCCTCCGGCAGGGCCGGCCTGCCGCCCACAGCCACCCCCCGCAACCCCCCCCACCGCCGCCCCGGCTGAGAGAGCACAGGCAGCCCGCCGCCGCCCCTTCCCACCCCGCGCAGGCACCCCTGCATACGGGCCTCCGGCAGGGCCGGCCTGCCGACCCCCAGCCACCCCCCGCAAGCCCCCCCCACCGCCGCCCCGGCTGAGAGAGCACAGGCAGCCCGCCGCAGGCCCACCCACCCCGTGCAGGCACCCCTGCATACGGGCCTCCGGCAGGGCCGGCCTGCCGACCCCAGCCACCCCCCGCAAGCCCCCCCACCGCCGCCCCGACTGAGACAGCACAGGCAGCCCGCCGCCGGCCCTTCCCACCCCGTGCAGGCACCCCTGCATACGGGCCTCCGGCAGGGCCGGCCTGCCGCCCCCAGCCACCCCCCGCAACCCCCCCCACCGCCGCCCCGGCTGAGAGAGCACAGGCAGCCCGCCGCCGGCCCTTCCCACCCCGTGCAGGCACCCCTGCATACGGGCCTCCGGCAGGGCCGGCCTGCCGCCCCCAGCCACCCCCCGCAAGCCCCCCCACCGCCGCCCCGGCTGAGACAGCACAGGCAGCCCGCCGCCGGCCCTTCCCACCCCGTGCAGGCACCCCTGCATACGGGCCTCCGGCAGGGCCGGCCTGCCGACCCCAGCCACCCCTCCGCAAGCCCCCCCACCGCCGCCCCGGCTGAGAGAGCACAGGCAGCCCGCCGCCGGCCCTTCCCACCCCGTGCAGGCACCCCTGCATACGGGCCTCCGGCAGGGCCGGCCTGCCGCCCCCAGCCACCCGCCGCAGGCCCCCCCACCGCCGCCCCGGCTGAGACAGCAGAGGCAGCCCGCCGCTGCCCCTTCCCACCCCGTGCAGGCACCCCTGCATAGGGGCCTCCGGCAGGGCCGGCCTGCCGCCCCCAGCCACCCCCCACAAGCCCCCCCACCGCCGCCTCGGCTGAGAGAGCACAGGCACCCCGCCGCCGGCCCTTCCTACCCCGTGCAGGCACCCCTGCATACGGGCCTCCGGCCGGGCCGGCCTGCCGCCCCCAGCCACCCCCCACAAGCCCCCCCACCGCCGCCCCGGCTGAGACAGCACAGGCAGCCCGCCGCCGCCCCTTCCCACCCCGTGCAGGCACCCCTGCATACGGGCCTCCGGCAGGACCGGCCTGCCGCCCCCAGACAACCCCCGCAAGCCCCCCCACCGCTGCCCCGGCTGAGAGAGCACAGGCACCCCGCCGCCGCCCCTTCCCACCCCGTGCAGGCACCCCTGCATACGGGCCTCCGGCAGGGCCGGCCTGCCGCCCCCAGCCACCCCCCGCAAGCCCCCCCCACCGCCGCCCCGGCTCAGAGAGCACAGGCAGCCCGCCGCAGGCCCACCCACCCCGTGCAGGCACCCCTGCATACGGGCCTCCGGCAGGGCCGGCCTGCCGCCCCCAGCCACCCCCCGCAAGCCCCCCCCACCGCCGCCCCGGCTCAGAGAGCACAGGCAGCCCGCCGCAGGCCCACCCACCCCGTGCAGGCACCCCTGCATACGGGCCTCCGGCAGGGCCGGCCTGCCGACCCCAGCCACCCCCCGCAAGCCCCCCCACCGCCGCCCCGGCTGAGAGAGCACAGGCAGCCCGCCGCCGCCCCTTCCCACCCCGTGCAGGCACCCCTGCATACGGGCCTCCGGCAGGGCCGGCCTGCCGACCCCAGCCACCCCCCGCAAGCCCCCCCACCGCCGCCCCGGCTGAGAGAGCAGAGGCAGCCCGCCGCCGCCCCTTCCCACCCCGTGCAGGCACCCCTGCATACGGGCCTCCGGCAGGGCCGGCCTGCCGCCCCCAGCCACCCCCCGCAAGCCCCCCCACCGCCGCCCCGGCTGAGAGAGCACAGGCAGCCCGCCGCCGGCCCTTCCCACCCCGTGCAGGCACCCCTGCATAGGGGCCTCCGGCAGGGCCGGCCTGCCGCCCCCAGCCACCCCCCACAAGCCCCCCCACCGCCGCCCCGGCTGAGACAGCACAGGCACCCCGCCGCCGCCCCTTCCCACCCCGTGCAGGCACCCCTGCATACGGGCCTCCGGCACGGCCGGCCTGCCGCCCCCAGCCACCCCCCACAAGCCCCCCCACCGCCGCCCCGGCTGAGAGAGCACAGGCACCCCGCCGCCGCCCCTTCCCACCCCGTGCAGGCACCCCTGCATACGGGCCTCCGGCAGGGCCGGCCTGCCGACCCCAGCCACCCCCCGCAAGCCCCCCCACCGCCGCCCCGGCTGAGAGAGCACAGGCAGCCCGCCGCCGGCCCTTCCCACCCCGTGCAGGCACCCCTGCATACGGGCCTCCAGCACGGGCGACCCGCTCTGTCCGCAGGGAGGACAGGTCTACCCCTTCTGCCGGCAGGGAGGCCAGGTCTACCCCTTCTGCCGGCAGGGAGGCCAGGTCTACCCGTTTTACCTGCAGGGAGGCCAGGTCTACCCGTTCTGGCGGCAGGGAGACCAGGTCTACCCGTTCTGCCGGCAGGGATGCCAGGTCTACCCGTTTTACCGGCAGGGAGGCCAGGTCTACCCGTATTGCCGGCAGGGAGGCCAGGTCTACCCGTTTTACCGGCAGGGATGCCAGGTCTACCCGTTCTAGCGGCAGGGAGACCAGGTCTACCCGTATTGCCGGCAGGGATGCCAGGTCTACCCGTTTTACCGGCAGGGATGCCAGGTCTACCCATTTACCGGCAGGGATGCCAGGTCTACCCGTTCTGGCTGCAGGGAGGCCAGGTCTACCCATATTGCCGGCAGGGAGACCAGGTCTACCCATTTACCGGCAGGGAGACCAGGTCTACCCGTTCTGCCGGCAGGGAGACCAGGTCTACCCGTTTTGCCGGCAGGGAGACCAGGTCTACCCGTTCTGGCTGCAGGGAGACCAGGTCTACCCGTTTTGCCGGCAGGGATAACAGGTCTACCCGATTTACCTGCAGGGAGACCAGGTCTACCCATTTACCGGCAGGGAGACCAGGTCTACCCGTTTTGCCGGCAGGGATGCCAGGTCTACCCGTTCTGGCGGCAGGGAGAACAGGTCTACCCGTTTTACCTGCAGGGAGAACAGGTCTACCCGTTTTACCGGCAGGGAGACCAGGTCTACCCGTTTTGCCGGCAGGGATGCCAGGTCTACCCGTTTTACCTGCAGGGATGCCAGGTCTACCCGTTTTACCGGCAGGGAGGCCAGGTCTACCCGTTCTGCCGGCAGGGAGGCCAGGTCTACCCGTTCTAGCGGCAGGGAGACCAGGTCTACCCATTTACCGGCAGGGAGACCAGGTCTACCCGTTTTGCCGGCAGGGATGCCAGGTCTACCCGTTTTGCCGGCAGGGATAACAGGTCTACCCGTTTTACCTGCAGGGAGGCCAGGTCTACCCGTTTTACCGGCAGGGAGACCAGGTCTACCCGTTTTGCCGGCAGGGATGCCAGGTCTACCCGTTCTGGCGGCAGGGAGACCAGGTCTACCCGTTCTGCCGGCAGGGATGCCAGGTCTACCCGTTTTACCTGCACGGAGACCAGGTCTACCCGTTTTACCGGCAGGGATAACAGGTCTACCCGATTTACCTGCAGGGAGACCAGGTCTACCCATTTACCGGCAGGGAGACCAGGTCTACCCGTTTTGCCGGCAGGGATGCCAGGTCTACCCGTTCTGGCGGCAGGGAGAACAGGTCTACCCGTTTTACCTGCAGGGAGAACAGGTCTACCCGTTTTACCGGCAGGGAGACCAGGTCTACCCGTTTTGCCGGCAGGGATGCCAGGTCTACCCGTTTTACCTGCAGGGATGCCAGGTCTACCCGTTTTACCGGCAGGGAGGCCAGGTCTACCCGTTCTGCCGGCAGGGAGGCCAGGTCTACCCGTTCTAGCGGCAGGGAGACCAGGTCTACCCATTTACCGGCAGGGAGACCAGGTCTACCCGTTTTGCCGGCAGGGATGCCAGGTCTACCCGTTCTGGCGGCAGGGAGACCAGGTCTACCCGTTCTGCCGGCAGGGATGCCAGGTCTACCCCTTTTACCTGCACGGAGACCAGGTCTACCCGTTTTGCCGGCAGGGATAACAGGTCTACCCGATTTACCTGCAGGGAGACCAGGTCTACCCATTTACCGGCAGGGAGACCAGGTCTACCCGTTTTGCCGGCAGGGATGCCAGGTCTACCCGTTCTGGCGGCAGGGAGAACAGGTCTACCCGTTTTACCTGCAGGGAGAACAGGTCTACCCGTTTTACCGGCAGGGAGACCAGGTCTACCCGTTTTGCCGGCAGGGATGCCAGGTCTACCCGTTTTACCTGCAGGGATGCCAGGTCTACCCGTTTTACCGGCAGGGAGGCCAGGTCTACCCGTTCTGCCGGCAGGGAGGCCAGGTCTACCCGTTCTAGCGGCAGGGAGACCAGGTCTACCCATTTACCGGCAGGGAGACCAGGTCTACCCGTTTTGCCGGCAGGGATGCCAGGTCTACCCGTTTTGCCGGCAGGGATAACAGGTCTACCCGTTTTACCTGCAGGGAGGCCAGGTCTACCCGTTTTACCGGCAGGGAGACCAGGTCTACCCGTTTTGCCGGCAGGGATGCCAGGTCTACCCGTTCTGGCGGCAGGGAGACCAGGTCTACCCGTTCTGCCGGCAGGGATGCCAGGTCTACCCCTTTTACCTGCACGGAGACCAGGTCTACCCGTTTTACCGGCAGGGATAACAGGTCTACCCGATTTACCTGCAGGGAGACCAGGTCTACCCATTTACCGGCAGGGAGACCAGGTCTACCCGTTTTGCCGGCAGGGATGCCAGGTCTACCCGTTCTGGCGGCAGGGAGAACAGGTCTACCCGTTTTACCTGCAGGGAGAACAGGTCTACCCGTTTTACCGGCAGGGAGACCAGGTCTACCCGTTTTGCCGGCAGGGATGCCAGGTCTACCCGTTTTACCTGCAGGGATGCCAGGTCTACCCGTTTTACCGGCAGGGAGGCCAGGTCTACCCGTTCTGCCGGCAGGGAGGCCAGGTCTACCCGTTCTAGCGGCAGGGAGACCAGGTCTACCCATTTACCGGCAGGGAGACCAGGTCTACCCGTATTGCCGGCAGGGATGCCAGGTCTACCCGTTTTGCCGGCAGGGATAACAGGTCTACCCGTTTTACCTGCAGGGAGGCCAGGTCTACCCGTTTTACCGGCAGGGAGACCAGGTCTACCCGTTTTGCCGGCAGGGATGCCAGGTCTACCCGTTCTGGCGGCAGGGAGACCAGGTCTACCCGTTCTGCCGGCAGGGATGCCAGGTCTACCCGTTTTACCTGCACGGAGACCAGGTCTACCCGTTTTACCGGCAGGGAGGCCAGGTCTACCCGTTCTGGCGGCAGGGAGAACAGGTCTACCCTTTTTGCCGGCAGGGAGACCAGGTCTACCCGTTTTGCCGGCAGGGATGCCAGGTCTACCCGTTCTGGCGGCAGGGAGAACAGGTCTACCCGTTTACCTGCAGGGAGAACAGGTCTACCCGTTTTACCGGCAGGGAGACCAGGTCTACCCGTTTTGCCGGCAGGGATGCCAGGTCTACCCGTTTTACCTGCAGGGATGCCAGGTCTACCCGTTTTACCGGCAGGGAGGCCAGGTCTACCCGTTCTGCCGGCAGGGAGGCCAGGTCTACCCGTTCTAGCGGCAGGGAGACCAGGTCTACCCATTTACCGGCAGGGAGACCAGGTCTACCCGTTTTGCCGGCAGGGATGCCAGGTCTACCCGTTTTGCCGGCAGGGATAACAGGTCTACCCGTTTTACCTGCAGGGAGGCCAGGTCTACCCGTTTTACCGGCAGGGAGACCAGGTCTACCCGTTTTGCCGGCAGGGATGCCAGGTCTACCCGTTCTGGCGGCAGGGAGACCAGGTCTACCCGTTCTGCCGGCAGGGATGCCAGGTCTACCCGTTTTACCTGCACGGAGACCAGGTCTACCCGTTTTACCGGCAGGGATGCCAGGTCTACCCGTTCTGGCTGCAGGGAGACCAGGTCTACCCGTTTTGCCGGCAGGGATAACAGGTCTACCCGTTTTACCTGCAGGGAGACCAGGTCTACCCGTTTTACCGGCAGGGAGACCAGGTCTACCCGTTTTGCCGGCAGGGATGCCAGGTCTACCCGTTCTGCCGGCAGGGAGGCCAGGTCTACCCGTTTTACCGGCAGGGAGGCCAGGTCTACCCGTTTTACCTGCAGGGAGAACAGGTCTACCCGTTTTACCGGCAGGGAGACCAGGTCTACCCGTTTTGCCGGCAGGGATGCCAGGTCTACCCGTTGTGGCGGCAGGGAGGCCAGGTCTACCCGTTTTGGCGGCAGGGAGACCAGGTCTACCCGCTTCCGGCAGGGATGCCAGGTCTACCCGGTTCCAGGCAGGGAGGCCTCGTCTACCCGTTCTGCCGGCAGGGAGGCCAGGTCTACCCGTTTTACCGGCAGGGATGCCAGGTCTACCCGCTTCCGGCAGGGATGCCAGGTCTACCCGGTTCCAGGCAGGGAGGCCTCGTCTACCCGTTCTGCCGGCAGGGAGGCCAGGTCTACCCGTTTTACCGTCCGCCGGGTCCGGTGTGCCCGATGTGGCCGCCGGAGCTGCCGGCGGAAAGGGATGCCTCGTCTACCTCGCTCCGGCGGGACTTTGGCTCCACCGCGGTTCTGGCAGGTAGACGTCTTGCCCGGTTCTTCTTCGGAGCTGCCGAAGGGGTCGCTGCTTTGCGCTGCCTCCAGTTACGTCATGGTAAGAGTCGGCGGCGCTCGCGCGCCTCCCCGCTGGGGGAAGACGGTTCTCTTCGAGCCCGCCGGGGCCGGGGACCTCGCTGTCCGTATACTAGGGCAGAGGGCTGGCGCTCGCGGACCAGCGCCATCGAACCGCTGCAGCTACTCGCGGTTCAGCCGGCAGACTCGGGCGTTGCACGGCGGCTGTGGCCGTGGCCGTTCTGCCTCCTACCTATCGCGCACGGCGCTTCCGACTGCCAGAAGCCGCGCGAAGCCGCTGCTTGCCCGCAGGCTCCGGTGGCCGTTGCCGACTGGAGCGAGGGCTCCAAGAGGGGTTTCTCCAGGGCCGGGCCGAGACGGGCGGCGGTCGCCGGCACTCGAACGCTTGTCACCCGCGGCTCAGCCGGCAGACTCGGGCGTTGCCCGGCGGCCCTGGCCGTGGCCGTTCTGCCTCCTACCTATCGCGCACGGCGCTTCCGACTGCCAGAAGCCGCGCGAAGCCGCTGCTTGCCCGCAGGCTCCGGTGGCCGTTGCCGACTGGAGCGAGGGCTCCAAGAGGGGTTTCTCCAGGGCCGGGCCGAGACGGGCGGCGGTCGCCGGCACTCGAACGCTTGTCACCCGCGGCTCAGCCGGCAGACTCGGGCGTTGCCCGGCGGCCCTGGCCGTGGCCGTTCTGCCTCCTACCTATCGCGCACGGCGCTTCCGACTGCCAGAAGCCGCGCGAAGCCGCTGCTTGCCCGCAGGCTCCGGTGGCCGTTGCCGACTGGAGCGAGGGCTCCAAGAGGGGTTTCTCCAGGGCCGGGCCGAGACGGGCGGCGGTCGCCGGCACTCGAACGCTTGTCACCCGCGGCTCAGCCGGCAGACTCGGGCGTTGCCCGGCGGCCCTGGCCGTGGCCGTTCTGCCTCCTACCTATCGCGCACGGCGCTTCCGACTGCCAGAAGCCGCGCGAAGCCGCTGCTTGCCCGCAGGCTCCGGTGGCCGTTGCCGACTGGAGCGAGGGCTCCAAGAGGGGTTTCTCCAGGGCCGGGCCGAGACGGGCGGCGGTCGCCGGCACTCGAACGCTTGTCACCCGCGGCTCAGCCGGCAGACTCGGGCGTTGCCCGGCGGCCCTGGCCGTGGCCGTTCTGCCTCCTACCTATCGCGCACGGCGCTTCCGACTGCCAGAAGCCGCGCGAAGCCGCTGCTTGCCCGCAGGCTCCGGTGGCCGTTGCCGACTGGAGCGAGGGCTCCAAGAGGGGTTTCTCCAGGGCCGGGCCGAGACGGGCGGCGGTCGCCGGCACTCGAACGCTTGTCACCCGCGGCTCAGCCGGCAGACTCGGGCGTTGCCCGGCGGCCCTGGCCGTGGCCGTTCTGCCTCCTACCTATCGCGCACGGCGCTTCCGACTGCCAGAAGCCGCGCGAAGCCGCTGCTTGCCCGCAGGCTCCGGTGGCCGTTGCCGACTGGAGCGAAGGCTCCAAGAGGGGTTTCTCCAGGGCCGGGCCGAGACCGGCGGCGGTCGCCGGCACTCGAACGCTTGTCAGCCGCGGCTCAGCCGGCAGACTCGGGCGTTGCCCGGCGGCCCTGGCCGTGGCCGTTCTGCCTCCTACCTATCGCGCACGGCGCTTCCGACTGCCAGAAGCCGCGCGAAGCCGCTGCTTGCCCGCAGGCTCCGGTGGCCGTTGCCGACTGGAGCGAGGGCTCCAAGAGGGGTTTCTCCAGGGCCGGGCCGAGACGGGCGGCGGTCGCCGGCACTCGAACGCTTGTCAGCCGC
>NW_027448723.1:15000-17500 GCF_030867145.1 Opisthocomus hoazin | reverse complement strand
CCGGCTCCCCGCTTCCCGCGTCTGCGCGGGAAGCAAGAGGGGGGGATGCCGGCGGGGCAACGCGGCGAGCACGGCCGGCAGAGCACCGGCCTGCTCGGCGGGCCGGGGGGCGAGCGTCGAGCGACGGCGGCGGCACCGGGGGCCGCAAGCGCGACAGCCGAGGGGTGTCGCCGTCTTCGGGGGGCGGCAGCTCCTGGGGGGGGGGTGGGGCGGCGCCGGCGGCGGCGCCGTCTACCCCCCCGCGCGCGGGACAGGGCTGTCTCCGGGCGTTCCGGGCCGTGGCGCGGGTGTGCGCACGGCGTTTCGGGCGGCGCGGCGGCCGGACCCGCGAACCTCCCCTCCGACCCGGCACGGCTGCCTCTCGAAGAGGGAGCCGTGGCGGAAGGGGGGGGCGCGAGCACGGTCTCGGCCGCTGGCGCCGCCCGGGGCGGGCGAGGCCCCCCCCCGGCCGGGTCGCGTCCCGCGCGAGCGGGCGGCCCGAGCCACGTCTCTCCCCCCGGGCGCAGCGCCGGGCTATCGAGGGAAACCCCGGGCCCCGGGGCTAAGGAGGACGAGGTGGTGGCGGCGGATGCCGGGCGCGCCCCCGCGGGCGGACGCTCCCCCGAGGGCGGCAGCCGGGGGAGGCACCCCCGCGGGGCCATGCAGGTCGTTTCCCTCACCTCAGGGCCAGGTACCTAGCGTCCGCGCTTCGGCGGCCCTCCCTCGGCCGAGTCCGGGGGTCAAAGGCCAAAGGAGCCGGGCGGCGGTTTAAAGACTCGAGCGGCACGGCGCGAGCCGCGGGGGGGGCGTCCGCCCCCGCGGGCCGCCGTGCCGGAGAAGGGGGGGCGTCTCGCTGCCCCAACCTGCCCCCCCTCTCCGCGGGCCGGTCTCGGCGGAGAGACCGCGGCGCGGGTCGGCCGCGGCCGACCTGCCCGCCCTCGCAAACGGGGCCACCCGCCGGCCGGAGCGCGGGCTCCGCGCCGGGGGAAAGAAAGGCGCGGCGAGCCCCCGCGGGGGGGGGCGGCCGCCGGGGGGCCGCCCCGCGCCTTTGGACGCTCGCGCTGCGGCCGCGCTCGGGGCGCGCCGCGCTCCCCTCTCCCGCTCCTCGCCCCGCCCTCGGCGCCCAGGGAAAGAAAGGGGGGGGCGAGCCACACCCCCCCAGGCCGAGCGGCGGCGGCGCCGCTCGGCGTGCCGGTCGGTGCCGGTCGTCCGTCGGGTCGTCCGGGAGGGTTCCCTGGCCGCATCCGCTGGCGGCCGTCCCGTCCCGCGTTTCCCCGCCCGTCGCTTCCGTCTCGAGGGCGGGCGCGCGGCGCGGGGGCGTCCCGCTCCGGGTCTTCGCGTGGAAACGGGGAGAGTGGGAGCCGCCCCCCGCGCTCAGCGCCGTCCGCCTTTCCGCTGGGGCCGTGCCGGCGGCCCCAGGGGGCCGAGGCGAGAAGCGGCTGCGGCGGCGGTTTTCGCGGCGGCGGTGGCGGCCGCCGCCGCCGGGCGGGGTGGCCGGGTTCGCCCATCCGGCGCGGGCCGGTGGGCGGCCGCGCGTCGCCGGCTCGCGCTCCAGTGGCCGGCCGCGCTTCCTCCGGCGTCGGTGGAAGGCGGCGTCGGCGCCGAGGTTCGCCGGCGGGGCGAGAGGCGACCGTGGTGGGCGGAGCCGGCTCGTCGCAGCGCGGGCGCAGCCGGGCGTCCGGCTCCCGAGCGAAGGCGGGCAGGCGTCGCGGCCGGGCGTGCCGTAGCCTCCGGGGGGAGGCCGGTCCGAGCCCGGGCGCCTGGGCCGCCCCCGAAGCGCGCCAAGGGTGTGTGTGTGTGTTGCGTACGTTTCCCCAGGGTCGGTCGGGAGCGCGGGCTCCCCCGCCCTTTGGCCGCTCGGGGTTTTCCGTTGTTTTCCGTTTCCCCTGTGCTCGTACGGTCAAGCCGAGGCGAGGGCCTCTCCGTCGCGCCGCGTCGCGCCGCCGCGCCGCGCCCCCTCCGCGCGTGCGGAGGGGGGTGGGCGGCGGCGGGGCCGGCGGTCGGTCCGGCCGTCCTCAGAGAAGGGGCCGCTCTCGGCGAGCGGTCCCGGCCCCTCCGCGCGCGCGGGGCGGTGCCGAAACCGAGACAACTCTTAGCGGTGGATCACTCGGCTCGTGCGTCGATGAAGAACGCAGCTAGCTGCGAGAATTAATGTGAATTGCAGGACACATTGATCATCGACACTTCGAACGCACTCGCGGCCCCGGGTTCCTCCCGGGGCTACGCCTGTCTGAGCGTCGCTTTACGATCAATCGCCGTCTGCGCCGCCGAGCCCCCCCGCCCCAGCGCGGGGGGGGGGGCCGGCGGGCCAGCAGCGGCGCGGCTGGGGTGCCTCGCAGGGCCGCGCGCGCGAGCGCGCGGGCCTTCGTCCCCCTAAATGGAGACTCGGGGAGCGCTCCGAAGCTCCCCGCTCCCGGAGAGCGCCTGCTGGACGGAGCTCGTCCCCGCCGGGCTATCGGCGGTGGGTTTGGGGAAGAGAGAGCGAGAGCGAGCTTCGGGGGAGGGAGGCGCGGGGCGGCGA
>NW_027448723.1:0-7500 GCF_030867145.1 Opisthocomus hoazin | reverse complement strand
GGTCCCGGGTAGACCTGTCCTCCCCGCCGACCCGGTCCCGGGTAGACGTGGTGGCCGGCCGGGACGCGGGGTGGGGGGGGCGCTGTCGTCCAGACCCGTCGGCCAGACCCGTCCCCGTCCCCGTCCCCGTCCCCGTCCCGTTCCCGCCCCCCCCCGCCACCCCCTTCCGCGGCACCAACCCCCCCCGCAAGCAACGGGAAGGGGCGCAGCTTTCTATCAGCTCGGCTGAAACGCCCGAAGGCGGGGCGGCGTCTGTGTTTCAAAAGCGGAAAAAAAATAAAAAAGCAACAAAAACCAAAAAATTCCCGCCGCCCCGCCCCCCCCCCCCCCCCCCCCCCCCCCCACCTCCCCCCGTGCAGGCACCCCTGCAAACGGGCCTCCGGCACGGCAGCCCGGCCGCCGCACCCCCACCCGCAAGCCCCCCCCCACCGCCGCCCGCCGTCCGAGAGCGCACAAGCAGCCCTGCCGCCGCCCCCCCCCCCCCCCGACTCAAACCTCAATCTTCTCGGAAAAGAGGCCCCGTCCCCAGCCTACCTCAGCGCAAGGCTCCCCGCCTGCTCCTCGACCCCGTCTCTCAGTCTCTGTCTCCCCCTTCTGCCGCGGGAAGCGCCCGCCCCTTGCCGGCGGGTGGGCGGGGCGGGCCGGCTCGGGTTCCGGTTGCTAAGCAGCAGGGTGGCACTCGTTGACCCCGGGCGCCGCTCCGTCTGCCGATGGGCGGGCCGGTGCTGGCTCTCAAGAACTTTTTGTAACTGTTTCCCTGCTCTGCTTTGGTTTTGTTTTTTTTCTCGCCCACCGTCAGAACCGATGCAGAGTAAGAAAGCCTTCAGCGAGACAGTCCGGCCAAGCTTAGCGCCTTCCACTAGATACGGCGAAGTCTCGGAAACGGGGGGTGGCGAGGGGAATTTCAGGCGCGCGCCGCCTCCCCCCTCCTGCACCACCCCCCCCCGCAAGCGACGGGAAGGGGCGCCGCTTTCCATCAGCTCGGCTGAAACGCCGAGGACGGGGCGGCGTCTCTGTTTCAAAAGCGGAAAAAGAAATAAAAAGCAACAAAAACCAAAAAATTCCCGCCGCCCCCCCCCAACCCACCCCCGTGCAGGCACCCCTGCAAACGGGCCTCCGGCAGGGCCGGCCTGCCGCCCCCAGCCACCCCCCACAAGCCCCCCCACCGCCGCCCCGCCTGAGACAGCACAGGCAGCCCGCCGCCGGCCCTTCCACCCCGTGCAGGCACCCCTGCATAGGGGCCTCCGGCAGGGCCGGCCTGCCGACCCCAGCCACCCCCCGCAAGCCCCCCCACCGCCGCCCCGGCTGAGAGAGCACAGGAACCCCGCCGCCGGCCCTTCCCACCCCGTGCAGGCACCCCTGCATACGGGCCTCCGGCAGGGCCGGCCTGCCGCCCCCAGCCACCCCCCGCAAGCCCCCCCACCGCCGCCCCGGCTCAGAGAGCACAGGCACCCCGCCGCCGCCCCTTCCCACCCCGTGCAGGCACCCCTGCATACGGGCCTCCGGCAGGGCCGGCCTGCCGCCCCCAGCCACCCCCCGCAAGCCCCCCCCACCGCCGCCCCGGCTCAGAGAGCACAGGCAGCCCGCCGCAGGCCCACCCACCCCGTGCAGGCACCCCTGCATACGGGCCTCCGGCAGGGCCGGCCTGCCGACCCCAGCCATCCCCCGCAAGCCCCTCCACCGCCGCCCCGACTGAGACAGCACAGGCAGCCCGCCGCCGCCCTTCCCACCCCGTGCAGGCACCCCTGCATACGGGCCTCCGGCAGGGCCGGCCTGCCGCCCCCAGCCACCCCCCGCAAGCCCCCCCACCGCCGCCCCGGCTCAGAGAGCACAGGCACCCCGCCGCCGCCCCTTCCCACCCCGTGCAGGCACCCCTGCATACGGGCCTCCGGCAGGGCCGGCCTGCCGACCCCAGCCACCCCCCGCAAGCCCCCCACCGCCGCCCCGACTGAGACAGCACAGGCAGCCCGCCGCCGGCCCTTCCCACCCCGTGCAGGCACCCCTGCATACGGGCCTCCGGCAGGGCCGGCCTGCCGCCCCCAGCCACCCCCCGCAACCCCCCCCACCGCCGCCCCGGCTGAGAGAGCACAGGCAGCCCGCCGCCGCCCTTCCCACCCCGTGCAGGCACCCCTGCATACGGGCCTCCGCAGGGCCGGCCTGCCGCCCCCAGCCACCCCCCGCAAGCCCCCCACCGCCGCCCCGGCTGAGAGAGCACAGGCAGCCGCCGCCGGCCCTTCCCACCCCGTGCAGGCACCCCTGCATACGGGCCTCCGGCAGGGCCGGCCTGCCGCCCACAGCCACCCCCCGCAACCCCCCCCACCGCCGCCCCGGCTGAGAGAGCACAGGCAGCCCGCCGCCGCCCCTTCCCACCCCGTGCAGGCACCCCTGCATACGGGCCTCCGGCAGGGCCGGCCTGCCGACCCCCAGCCACCCCCCGCAAGCCCCCCCCACCGCCGCCCCGGCTGAGAGAGCACAGGCAGCCCGCCGCAGGCCCACCCACCCCGTGCAGGCACCCTGCATACGGGCCTCCGGCAGGGCCGGCCTGCCGACCCCAGCCACCCCTCGCAAGCCCCCCCACCGCCGCCCCGACTGAGACAGCACAGGCAGCCGCCGCCGGCCCTTCCACCCCGTGCAGGCACCCCTGCATACGGGCCTCCGGCAGGGCCGGCCTGCCGCCCCCAGCCACCCCCCGCAACCCCCCCCACCGCCGCCCCGGCTGAGAGAGCACAGGCAGCCCGCCGCCGGCCTTCCCACCCCGTGCAGGCACCCCTGCATACGGGCCTCCGGCAGGGCCGGCCTGCCGCCCCCAGCCACCCCCCGCAAGCCCCCCCACCGCCGCCCCGGCTGAGACAGCACAGGCAGCCCGCCGCCGGCCCTTCCCACCCCGTGCAGGCACCCCTGCATACGGGCCTCCGGCAGGGCCGGCCTGCCGACCCCAGCCACCCCTCGCAAGCCCCCCCACCGCCGCCCCGGCTGAGAGAGCACAGGCAGCCCGCCGCCGGCCCTTCCCACCCCGTGCAGGCACCCCTGCATACGGGCCTCCGGCAGGGCCGGCCTGCCGCCCCCAGCCACCCGCCGCAGGCCCCCCCACCGCCGCCCCGGCTGAGACAGCAGAGGCAGCCCGCCGCTGCCCTTCCCACCCCGTGCAGGCACCCCTGCATAGGGGCCTCCGGCAGGGCCGGCCTGCCGCCCCCAGCCACCCCCCACAAGCCCCCCCACCGCCGCCTCGCTGAGAGAGCACAGGCACCCCGCCGCCGGCCCTTCCTACCCCGTGCAGGCACCCCTGCATACGGGCCTCCGGCCGGGCCGGCCTGCCGCCCCCAGCCACCCCCCACAAGCCCCCCCACCGCCGCCCCGGCTGAGACAGCACAGGCAGCCCGCCGCCGCCCCTTCCCACCCCGTGCAGGCACCCCTGCATACGGGCCTCCGGCAGGACCGGCCTGCCGCCCCCAGACAACCCCCGCAAGCCCCCCCACCGCCGCCCCGGCTGAGAGAGCACAGGCACCCCGCCGCCGCCCCTTCCCACCCCGTGCAGGCACCCCTGCATACTAGGCCTCCGGCAGGGCCGGCCTGCCGCCCCCAGCCACCCCCCGCAAGCCCCCCCCACCGCCGCCCCGGCTCAGAGAGCACAGGCAGCCCGCCGCAGGCCCACCCACCCCGTGCAGGCACCCCTGCATACGGGCCTCCGGCAGGGCCGGCCTGCCGCCCCCAGCCACCCCCCGCAAGCCCCCCCCACCGCCGCCCCGGCTCAGAGAGCACAGGCAGCCGCCGCAGGCCCACCCACCCCGTGCAGGCACCCCTGCATACGGGCCTCCGGCAGGGCCGGCCTGCCGACCCCAGCCACCCCCCGCAAGCCCCCCACCGCCGCCCCGGCTGAGAGAGCACAGGCAGCCCGCCGCCGCCCCTTCCCACCCCGTGCAGGCACCCCTGCATACGGGCCTCCGGCAGGGCCGGCCTGCCGACCCCAGCCACCCCCCGCAAGCCCCCCCACCGCCGCCCCGGCTGAGAGAGCAGAGGCAGCCGCCGCCGCCCCTTCCCACCCCGTGCAGGCACCCTGCATACGGGCCTCCGGCAGGGCCGGCCTGCCGCCCCCAGCCACCCCCCGCAAGCCCCCCCACCGCCGCCCCGACTGAGAGAGCACAGGCAGCCCGCCGCCGGCCCTTCCACCCCGTGCAGGCACCCCTGCATAGGGGCCTCCGGCAGGGCCGGCCTGCCGCCCCCAGCCACCCCCCACAAGCCCCCCCACCGCCGCCCCGGCTGAGACAGCACAGGCACCCCGCCGCCGCCCCTTCCCACCCCGTGCAGGCACCCCTGCATACGGGCCTCCGGCACGGCCGGCCTGCCGCCCCCAGCCACCCCCCACAAGCCCCCCCACCGCCGCCCCGGCTGAGAGAGCACAGGCACCCGCCGCCGCCCCTTCCCACCCCGTGCAGGCACCCCTGCATACGGGCCTCCAGCACGGGCGACCCGCTCTGTCCGCAGGGAGGACAGGTCTACCCCTTCTGCCGGCAGGAGGCCAGGTCTACCCCTTCTGCCGGCAGGGAGGCCAGGTCTACCCGTTTTACCTGCAGGGAGGCCAGGTCTACCCGTTCTGGCGGCAGGGAGACCAGGTCTACCCGTTCTGCCGGCAGGGATGCCAGGTCTACCCGTTTTACCGCAGGGAGGCCAGGTCTACCCGTATTGCCGGCAGGGAGGCCAGGTCTACCCGTTTTACCGGCAGGGATGCCAGGTCTACCCGTTCTAGCGGCAGGGAGACCAGGTCTACCCGTATTGCCGGCAGGGATCAGGTCTACCCGTTTTACCGGCAGGGATGCCAGGTCTACCCATTTACCGGCAGGGATGCCAGGTCTACCCGTCTGGCTGCAGGGAGGCCAGGTCTACCCATATTGCCGGCAGGGAGACCAGGTCTACCCATTTACCGGCAGGGAGACCAGGTCTACCCGTTCTGCCGGCAGGGAGACCAGGTCTACCCGTTTTGCCGCAGGGAGACCAGGTCTACCCGTTCTGGCTGCAGGGAGACCAGGTCTACCGTTTTGCCGGCAGGGATAACAGGTCTACCCGATTTACCTGCAGGGAGACCAGGTCTACCCATTTACCGGCAGGGAGACCAGGTCTACCCGTTTTGCCGGCAGGGATGCCAGGTCTACCCGTTCTGGCGGCAGGGAGAACAGGTCTACCCGTTTTACCTGCAGGGAGAACAGGTCTACCCGTTTTACCGGCAAGGGAGACCAGGTCTACCCGTTTTGCCGGCAGGGATGCCAGGTCTACCCGTTTTACCTGCAGGGATGCCAGGTCTACCCGTTTTACCGGCAGGGAGGCCAGGTCTACCGTTCTGCCGGCAGGGAGGCCAGGTCTACCCGTTCTAGCGGCAGGGAGACCAGGTCTACCCAATTACCGGCAGGGAGACCAGGTCTACCCGTTTTGCCGGCAGGGATGCCAGGTCTACCCGTTTTGCCGGCAGGGATAACAGGTCTACCCGTTTTACCTGCAGGGAGGCCAGGTCTACCCGTTTTACCGGCAGGGAGACCAGGTCTACCCGTTTTGCCGGCAGGGATGCCAGGTCTACCCGTTCTGGCGGCAGGGAGACCAGGTCTACCCGTTCTGCCGGCAGGGATGCCAGGTCTACCCGTTTTACCTGCACGGAGACCAGGTCTACCCGTTTTACCGGCAGGGATAACAGGTCTACCCGATTTACCTGCAGGGAGACCAGGTCTACCCATTTACCGGCAGGGAGACCAGGTCTACCGTTTTGCCGGCAGGGATGCCAGGTCTACCCGTTCTGGCGGCAGGGAGAACAGGTCTACCCCGTTTTACCTGCAGGGAGAACAGGTCTACCCGTTTTACCGGCAGGGAGACCAGGTCTACCCGTTTTGCCGGCAGGGATGCCAGGTCTACCCGTTTTACCTGCAGGGATGCCAGGTCTACCCGTTTTACCGCAGGGAGGCCAGGTCTACCCGTTCTGCCGGCAGGGAGGCCAGGTCTACCCGTTCTAGCGGCAGGGAGACCAGGTCTACCCATTACCGGCAGGGAGACCAGGTCTACCCGTTTTGCCGGCAGGGATGCCAGGTCTACCCGTTTTGCCGGCAGGGATAACAGGTCTACCCGTTTACCTGCAGGGAGGCCAGGTCTACCGTTTACCGGCAGGGAGACCAGGTCTACCCGTTTTGCCGGCAGGGATGCCAGGTCTACCCGTTCTGGCGGCAGGGAGACCAGGTCTACCCGTTCTGCCGGCAGGGATGCCAGGTCTACCCGTTTTACCTGCACGGAGACCAGGTCTACCCGTTTTACCGGCAGGGATGCCAGGTCTACCCGTTCTGGCTGCAGGGAGACCAGGTCTACCCGTTTTGCCGGCAGGGATAACAGGTCTACCCGTTTTACCTGCAGGGAGACCAGGTCTACCCGTTTTACCGGCAGGGAGACCAGGTCTACCCGTTTTGCCGGCAGGGATGCCAGGTCTACCGTTCTGCCGGCAGGGAGGCCAGGTCTACCCGTTTTACCGGCAGGGAGGCCAGGTCTACCCGTTTTACCTGCAGGGAGAACAGGTCTACCCGTTTTACCGGCAGGAGACCAGGTCTACCCGTTTTGCCGGCAGGGATGCCAGGTCTACCCGTTGTGGCGGCAGG
Source organism: Opisthocomus hoazin (assembly GCF_030867145.1). NCBI lineage: Eukaryota > Metazoa > Chordata > Aves > Opisthocomiformes > Opisthocomidae > Opisthocomus > Opisthocomus hoazin. Next base: position 877 of record NW_027448723.1, on the reverse strand, counting down.
GAGGCCAGGTCTACCCGTTTTGGCGGCAGGAGACCAGGTCTACCCGCTTCCGGCAGGGATGCCAGGTCTACCCGGTTCCAGGCAGGAGGCCTCGTCTACCCGTTCTGCCGGCAGGGAGGCCAGGTCTACCCGTTTTACCGGCAGGGATGCCAGGTCTACCCGCTTCCGGCAGGGATGCCAGGTCTACCCGGTTCCAGGCAGGGAGGCCTCGTCTACCCGTTCTGCCGGCAGGGAGGCCAGGTCTACCCGTTTATACCGTCCGCCGGGTCCGGTGTGCCCGATGTGGCCGCCGGAGCTGCCGGCGGAAAGGGATGCCTCGTCTACCTCGCTCCGGCGGGACTTTGGCTCCACCGCGGTCTGGCAGGTAGACGTCTTGCCCGGTTCTTCTTCGGAGCTGCCGAAGGGGTCGCTGCTTTGCGCTGCCTCCAGTTACGTCATGGTAAGAGTCGGCGGCGCTCGCGCGCCTCCCCGCTGGGGGAAGACGGTTCTCTTCGAGCCCGCCGGGGCCGGGGACCTCGCTGTCCGTATACTAGGGCAGAGGGCTGGCGCTCGCGGACCAGCGCCATCGAACCGCTGCAGCTACTCGCGGTTCAGCCGGCAGACTCGGGCGTTGCACGGCGGCTGTGGCCGTGGCCGTTCTGCCTCCTACCTATCGCGCACGGCGCTTCCGACTGCCAGAAGCCGCGCGAAGCCGCTGCTTGCCCGCAGGCTCCGGTGGCCGTTGCCGACTGGAGCGAGGGCTCCAAGAGGGGTTTCTCCAGGGCCGGGCCGAGACGGGCGGCGGTCGCCGGCACTCGAACGCTTGTCACCCGCGGCTCAGCCGGCAGACTCGGGCGTTGCCCGGCGGCCCTGGCCGTGGCCGTTCTGCCTCCTACCA
>NW_027448721.1:0-21761 GCF_030867145.1 Opisthocomus hoazin | reverse complement strand
TGCAGCCCCAGTCTCTGTGCCTCTGTGCGAGCAGTGCCATGGGCAGATGAGGCTGAGCAACAGCTTTCCAGGCTAGCTCCTTCTGGCTGCCAGCTATCTGCAGACGTTCGCATTTTCGGAGCAGGGCTGCCGGAGGCTCCCTCCACGGACCTCCAAAGATACGTCTGACGTTTGAGGTGGCAAGACAAGCAAGCAGCCCCAGTCTCTGTGCCTCTGTGCGAGCAGTGCCATGGGCAGATGAGGCTGAGCAACAGCTTTCCAGGCTAGCTCCTTCTGGCTGCCAGCTATCTGCAGACGTTCGCATTTTCGGAGCAGGGCTGCCGGAGGCTCCCTCCACGGACCTCCAAAGATACGTCTGACGTTTGAGGTGGCAAGACAAGCAAGCAGCCCCAGTCTCTGTGCCTCTGTGCGAGCAGTGCCATGGGCAGATGAGGCTGAGCAACAGCTTTCCAGGCTAGCTCCTTCTGGCTGCCAGCTATCTGCAGACGTTCGCATTTTCGGAGCAGGGCTGCCGGAGGCTCCCTCCACGGACCTCCAAAGATACGTCTGACGTTTGAGGTGGCAAGACAAGCAAGAAGCCCCAGTCTCTGTGCCTCTGTGCGAGCAGTGCCATGGGCAGATGAGGCTGAGCAACAGCTTTCCAGGCTAGCTCCTTCTGGCTGCCAGCTATCTGCAGACGTTCGCATTTTCGGAGCAGGGCTGCCGGAGGCTCCCTCCACGGACCTCCAAAGATACGTCTGACGTTTGAGGTGGCAAGACAAGCAAGCAGCCCCAGTCTCTGTGCCTCTGTGCGAGCAGTGCCATGGGCAGATGAGGCTGAGCAACAGCTTTCCAGGCTAGCTCCTTCTGGCTGCCAGCTATCTGCAGACGTTCGCATTTTCGGAGCAGGGCTGCCGGAGGCTCCCTCCACGGACCTCCAAAGATACGTCTGACGTTTGAGGTGGCAAGACAAGCAAGCAGCCCCAGTCTCTGTGCCTCTGTGCGAGCAGTGCCATGGGCAGATGAGGCTGAGCAACAGCTTTCCAGGCTAGCTCCTTCTGGCTGCCAGCTATCTGCAGACGTTCGCATTTTCGGAGCAGGGCTGCCGGAGGCTCCCTCCACGGACCTCCAAAGATACGTCTGACGTTTGAGGTGGCAAGACAAGCAAGCAGCCCCAGTCTCTGTGCCTCTGTGCGAGCAGTGCCATGGGCAGATGAGGCTGAGCAACAGCTTTCCAGGCTAGCTCCTTCTGGCTGCCAGCTATCTGCAGACGTTCGCATTTTCGCAGCAGGGCTGCCGGAGGCTCCCTCCACGGACCTCCAAAGATACGTCTGACGTTTGAGGTGGCAAGACAAGCAAGCAGCCCCAGTCTCTGTGCCTCTGTGCGAGCAGTGCCATGGGCAGATGAGGCTGAGCAACAGCTTTCCAGGCTAGCTCCTTCTGGCTGCCAGCTATCTGCAGACGTTCGCATTTTCGGAGCAGGGCTGCCGGAGGCTCCCTCCACGGACCTCCAAAGATACGTCTGACGTTTGAGGTGGCAAGACAAGCAAGCAGCCCCAGTCTCTGTGCCTCTGTGCGAGCAGTGCCATGGGCAGATGAGGCTGAGCAACAGCTTTCCAGGCTAGCTCCTTCTGGCTGCCAGCTATCTGCAGACGTTCGCATTTTCGGAGCAGGGCTGCTGGAGGCTCCCTCCACGGACCTCCAAAGATACGTCTGACGTTTGAGGTGGCAAGACAAGCAAGCAGCCCCAGTCTCTGTGCCTCTGTGCGAGCAGTGCCATGGGCAGATGAGGCTGAGCAACAGCTTTCCAGGCTAGCTCCTTCTGGCTGCCAGCTATCTGCAGACGTTCGCATTTTCGGAGCAGGGCTGCCGGAGGCTCCCTCCACGGACCTCCAAAGATACGTCTGACGTTTGAGGTGGCAAGACAAGCAAGCAGCCCCAGTCTCTGTGCCTCTGTGCGAGCAGTGCCATGGGCAGATGAGGCTGAGCAACAGCTTTCCAGGCTAGCTCCTTCTGGCTGCCAGCTATCTGCAGACGTTCGCATTTTCGGAGCAGGGCTGCTGGAGGCTCCCTCCACGGACCTCCAAAGATACGTCTGACGTTTGAGGTGGCAAGACAAGCAAGCAGCCCCAGTCTCTGTGCCTCTGTGCGTGCAGTGCCATGGGCAGATGAGGCTGAGCAACAGCTTTCCAGGCTAGCTCCTTCTGGCTGCCAGCTATCTGCAGACGTTCGCATTTTCGGAGCAGGGCTGCCGGATGTGCCCACCACGGAGCCCCAAGGATACGTTTGACGTTTGAGGTGGCAAGACAAGCAAGCAGCCCCAGTCTCTGTGCCTCTGTGCGAGCAGTGCCATGGGCAGATGAGGCTGAGCAACAGCTTTCCAGGCTAGCTCCTTCTGGCTGCAAGCTATCTGCAGACGTTTGCATTTTCGGAGCAGGGCTGCCGGAGGCTCCCTCCACGGACCTCCAAAGATACGTCTGACGTTTGAGGTGGCAAGACAAGCAAGAAGCCCCAGTCTCTGTGCCTCTGTGCGAGCAGTGCCATGGGCAGATGAGGCTGAGCAACAGCTTTCCAGGCTAGCTCCTTCTGGCTGCCAGCTATCTGCAGACGTTCGCATTTTCGGAGCAGGGCTGCCGGAGGCTCCCTCCACGGACCTCCAAAGATACGTCTGACGTTTGAGGTGGCAAGACAAGCAAGCAGCCCCAGTCTCTGTGCCTCTGTGCGAGCAGTGCCATGGGCAGATGAGGCTGAGCAACAGCTTTCCAGGCTAGCTCCTTCTGGCTGCCAGCTATCTGCAGACGTTCGCATTTTCGGAGCAGGGCTGCCGGAGGCTCCCTCCACGGACCTCCAAAGATACGTCTGACGTTTGAGGTGGCAAGACAAGCAAGCAGCCCCAGTCTCTGTGCCTCTGTGCGAGCAGTGCCATGGGCAGATGAGGCTGAGCAACAGCTTTCCAGGCTAGCTCCTTCTGGCTGCCAGCTATCTGCAGACGTTCGCATTTTCGCAGCAGGGCTGCCGGAGGCTCCCTCCACGGACCTCCAAAGATACGTCTGACGTTTGAGGTGGCAAGACAAGCAAGCAGCCCCAGTCTCTGTGCCTCTGTGCGAGCAGTGCCATGGGCAGATGAGGCTGAGCAACAGCTTTCCAGGCTAGCTCCTTCTGGCTGCCAGCTATCTGCAGACGTTCGCATTTTCGGAGCAGGGCTGCCGGAGGCTCCCTCCACGGACCTCCAAAGATACGTCTGACGTTTGAGGTGGCAAGACAAGCAAGCAGCCCCAGTCTCTGTGCCTCTGTGCGAGCAGTGCCATGGGCAGATGAGGCTGAGCAACAGCTTTCCAGGCTAGCTCCTTCTGGCTGCCAGCTATCTGCAGACGTTCGCATTTTCGGAGCAGGGCTGCCGGAGGCTCCCTCCACGGACCTCCAAAGATACGTCTGACGTTTGAGGTGGCAAGACAAGCAAGCAGCCCCAGTCTCTGTGCCTCTGTGCGAGCAGTGCCATGGGCAGATGAGGCTGAGCAACAGCTTTCCAGGCTAGCTCCTTCTGGCTGCGAGCTATCTGCAGAAGTTCGCATTTTCGGAGCAGGGCTGCCGGAGGCTCCCTCCACGGACCTCCAAAGATACGTCTGACGTTTGAGGTGGCAAGACAAGCAAGCAGCCCCAGTCTCTGTGCCTCTGTGCGAGCAGTGCCATGGGCAGATGAGGCTGAGCAACAGCTTTCCAGGCTAGCTCCTTCTGGCTGCCAGCTATCTGCAGACGTTCGCATTTTCGGAGCAGGGCTGCCGGAGGCTCCCTCCACGGACCTCCAAAGATACGTCTGACGTTTGAGGTGGCAAGACAAGCAAGCAGCCCCAGTCTCTGTGCCTCTGTGCGAGCAGTGCCATGGGCAGATGAGGCTGAGCAACAGCTTTCCAGGCTAGCTCCTTCTGGCTGCCAGCTATCTGCAGACGTTCGCATTTTCGGAGCAGGGCTGCCGGAGGCTCCCTCCACGGACCTCCAAAGATACGTCTGACGTTTGAGGTGGCAAGACAAGCAAGCAGCCCCAGTCTCTGTGCCTCTGTGCGAGCAGTGCCATGGGCAGATGAGGCTGAGCAACAGCTTTCCAGGCTAGCTCCTTCTGGCTGCCAGCTATCTGCAGACGTTCGCATTTTCGGAGCAGGGCTGCCGGAGGCTCCCTCCACGGACCTCCAAAGATACGTCTGACGTTTGAGGTGGCAAGACAAGCAAGAAGCCCCAGTCTCTGTGCCTCTGTGCGAGCAGTGCCATGGGCAGATGAGGCTGAGCAACAGCTTTCCAGGCTAGCTCCTTCTGGCTGCCAGCTATCTGCAGACGTTCGCATTTTCGGAGCAGGGCTGCCGGAGGCTCCCTCCACGGACCTCCAAAGATACGTCTGACGTTTGAGGTGGCAAGACAAGCAAGCAGCCCCAGTCTCTGTGCCTCTGTGCGAGCAGTGCCATGGGCAGATGAGGCTGAGCAACAGCTTTCCAGGCTAGCTCCTTCTGGCTGCCAGCTATCTGCAGACGTTCGCATTTTCGGAGCAGGGCTGCCGGAGGCTCCCTCCACGGACCTCCAAAGATACGTCTGACGTTTGAGGTGGCAAGACAAGCAAGCAGCCCCAGTCTCTGTGCCTCTGTGCGAGCAGTGCCATGGGCAGATGAGGCTGAGCAACAGCTTTCCAGGCTAGCTCCTTCTGGCTGCCAGCTATCTGCAGACGTTCGCATTTTCGGAGCAGGGCTGCCGGAGGCTCCCTCCACGGACCTCCAAAGATACGTCTGACGTTTGAGGTGGCAAGACAAGCAAGCAGCCCCAGTCTCTGTGCCTCTGTGCGAGCAGTGCCATGGGCAGATGAGGCTGAGCAACAGCTTTCCAGGCTAGCTCCTTCTGGCTGCCAGCTATCTGCAGACGTTCGCATTTTCGCAGCAGGGCTGCCGGAGGCTCCCTCCACGGACCTCCAAAGATACGTCTGACGTTTGAGGTGGCAAGACAAGCAAGCAGCCCCAGTCTCTGTGCCTCTGTGCGAGCAGTGCCATGGGCAGATGAGGCTGAGCAACAGCTTTCCAGGCTAGCTCCTTCTGGCTGCCAGCTATCTGCAGACGTTCGCATTTTCGGAGCAGGGCTGCCGGAGGCTCCCTCCACGGACCTCCAAAGATACGTCTGACGTTTGAGGTGGCAAGACAAGCAAGCAGCCCCAGTCTCTGTGCCTCTGTGCGAGCAGTGCCATGGGCAGATGAGGCTGAGCAACAGCTTTCCAGGCTAGCTCCTTCTGGCTGCCAGCTATCTGCAGACGTTCGCATTTTCGGAGCAGGGCTGCTGGAGGCTCCCTCCACGGACCTCCAAAGATACGTCTGACGTTTGAGGTGGCAAGACAAGCAAGCAGCCCCAGTCTCTGTGCCTCTGTGCGAGCAGTGCCATGGGCAGATGAGGCTGAGCAACAGCTTTCCAGGCTAGCTCCTTCTGGCTGCCAGCTATCTGCAGACGTTCGCATTTTCGGAGCAGGGCTGCCGGAGGCTCCCTCCACGGACCTCCAAAGATACGTCTGACGTTTGAGGTGGCAAGACAAGCAAGCAGCCCCAGTCTCTGTGCCTCTGTGCGAGCAGTGCCATGGGCAGATGAGGCTGAGCAACAGCTTTCCAGGCTAGCTCCTTCTGGCTGCCAGCTATCTGCAGACGTTCGCATTTTCGGAGCAGGGCTGCTGGAGGCTCCCTCCACGGACCTCCAAAGATACGTCTGACGTTTGAGGTGGCAAGACAAGCAAGCAGCCCCAGTCTCTGTGCCTCTGTGCGTGCAGTGCCATGGGCAGATGAGGCTGAGCAACAGCTTTCCAGGCTAGCTCCTTCTGGCTGCCAGCTATCTGCAGACGTTCGCATTTTCGGAGCAGGGCTGCCGGATGTGCCCACCACGGAGCCCCAAGGATACGTTTGACGTTTGAGGTGGCAAGACAAGCAAGCAGCCCCAGTCTCTGTGCCTCTGTGCGAGCAGTGCCATGGGCAGATGAGGCTGAGCAACAGCTTTCCAGGCTAGCTCCTTCTGGCTGCAAGCTATCTGCAGACGTTTGCATTTTCGGAGCAGGGCTGCCGGAGGCTCCCTCCACGGACCTCCAAAGATACGTCTGACGTTTGAGGTGGCAAGACAAGCAAGCAGCCCCAGTCTCTGTGCCTCTGTGCGAGCAGTGCCATGGGCAGATGAGGCTGAGCAACAGCTTTCCAGGCTAGCTCCTTCTGGCTGCCAGCTATCTGCAGACGTTCGCATTTTCGGAGCAGGGCTGCCGGAGGCTCCCTCCACGGACCTCCAAAGATACGTCTGACGTTTGAGGTGGCAAGACAAGCAAGCAGCCCCAGTCTCTGTGCCTCTGTGCGAGCAGTGCCATGGGCAGATGAGGCTGAGCAACAGCTTTCCAGGCTAGCTCCTTCTGGCTGCCAGCTATCTGCAGACGTTCGCATTTTCGGAGCAGGGCTGCCGGAGGTGCCCGCCACGGACCTCCAAAGATACGTTTGACGTTTGAGGTGGGAAGACAAGCAAGCAGCCCCAGTCTCTGTGCCTCTGTGCGAGCAGTGCCATGGGCAGATGAGGCTGAGCAACAGCTTTCCAGGCTAGCTCCTTCTGGCTGCCAGCTATCTGCAGACGTTCGCATTTTCGGAGCAGGGCTGCTGGAGGCTCCCTCCACGGACCTCCAAGGATACGTCTGACGTTTGAGGTGGCAAGACAAGCAAGCAGCCCCAGTCTCTGTGCCTCTGTGCGTGCAGTGCCATGGGCAGATGAGGCTGAGCAACAGCTTTCCAGGCTAGCTCCTTCTGGCTGCCAGCTATCTGCAGACGTTCGCATTTTCGGAGCAGGGCTGCCGGATGTGCCCACCACGGAGCCCCAAGGATACGTTTGACGTTTGAGGTGGCAAGACAAGCAAGCAGCCCCAGTCTCTGTGCCTCTGTGCGAGCAGTGCCATGGGCAGATGAGGCTGAGCAACAGCTTTCCAGGCTAGCTCCTTCTGGCTGCCAGCTATCTGCAGACGTTCGCATTTTCGGAGCAGGGCTGCCGGAGGCTCCCTCCACGGACCTCCAAAGATACGTCTGACGTTTGAGGTGGCAAGACAAGCAAGCAGCCCCAGTCTCTGTGCCTCTGTGCGAGCAGTGCCATGGGCAGATGAGGCTGAGCAACAGCTTTCCAGGCTAGCTCCTTCTGGCTGCCAGCTATCTGCAGACGTTCGCATTTTCGGAGCAGGGCTGCCGGAGGCTCCCTCCACGGACCTCCAAAGATACGTCTGACGTTTGAGGTGGCAAGACAAGCAAGCAGCCCCAGTCTCTGTGCCTCTGTGCGAGCAGTGCCATGGGCAGATGAGGCTGAGCAACAGCTTTCCAGGCTAGTTCCTTCTGGCTGCGAGCTATCTGCAGACGTTCGCATTTTCGGAGCAGGGCTGCCGGAGGTGCCCGCCACGGACCTCCAAAGATACGTTTGACGTTTGAGGTGGCAAGACAAGGAAGCAGCCCCAGTCTCTGTGCCTCTGTGCGAGCAGTGCCATGGGCAGATGAGGCTGAGCAACAGCTTTCCAGGCTAGCTCCTTCTGGCTGCCAGCTATCTGCAGACGTTCGCATTTTCGGAGCAGGGCTGCCGGAGGTGCCCGCCACGGACCTCCAAAGATACGTCTGACGTTTGAGGTGGCAAGACAAGCAAGCAGCCCCAGTCTCTGTGCCTCTGTGCGTGCAGTGCCATGGGCAGATGAGGCTGAGCAACAGCTTTCCAGGCTAGCTCCTTCTGGCTGCCAGCTATCTGCAGACGTTCGCATTTTCGGAGCAGGGCTGCCGGAGGTGCCCACCACGGAGCCCCAAGGATACGTTTGACGTTTGAGGTGGCAAGACAAGCAAGCAGCCCCAGTCTCTGTGCCTCTGTGCGAGCAGTGCCATGGGCAGATGAGGCTGAGCAACAGCTTTGCAGGCTAGCTCCTTCTGGCTGCCAGCTATCTGCAGACGTTCGCATTTTCGGAGCAGGGCTGCCGGAGGCTCCCTCCACGGACCTCCAAAGATACGTCTGACGTTTGAGGTGGCAAGACAAGCAAGCAGCCCCAGTCTCTGTGCCTCTGTGCGAGCAGTGCCATGGGCAGATGAGGCTGAGCAACAGCTTTCCAGGCTAGCTCCTTCTGGCTGCCAGCTATCTGCAGACGTTCGCATTTTCGGAGCAGGGCTGCCGGAGGCTCCCTCCACGGACCTCCAAAGATACGTCTGACGTTTGAGGTGGCAAGACAAGCAAGCAGCCCCAGTCTCTGTGCCTCTGTGCGAGCAGTGCCATGGGCAGATGAGGCTGAGCAACAGCTTTCCAGGCTAGTTCCTTCTGGCTGCCAGCTATCTGCAGACGTTCGCATTTTCGGAGCAGGGCTGCTGGAGGCTCCCTCCACGGACCTCCAAAGATACGTCTGACGTTTGAGGTGGCAAGACAAGCAAGCAGCCCCAGTCGCTGTGCCTCTGTGCGAGCAGTGCCATGGGCAGATGAGGCTGAGCAACAGCTTTCCAGGCTAGCTCCTTCTGGCTGCCAGCTATCTGCAGACGTTCGCATTTTCGGAGCAGGGCTGCCGGAGGCTCCCTCCACGGACCTCCAAAGATACGTCTGACGTTTGAGGTGGCAAGACAAGCAAGCAGCCCCAGTCTCTGTGCCTCTGTGCGAGCAGTGCCATGGGCAGATGAGGCTGAGCAACAGCTTTCCAGGCTAGCTCCTTCTGGCTGCCAGCTATCTGCAGACGTTCGCATTTTCGGAGCAGGGCTGCCGGAGGCTCCCTCCACGGACCTCCAAAGATACGTCTGACGTTTGAGGTGGCAAGACAAGCAAGCAGCCCCAGTCTCTGTGCCTCTGTGCGAGCAGTGCCATGGGCAGATGAGGCTGAGCAACAGCTTTCCAGGCTAGCTCCTTCTGGCTGCCAGCTATCTGCAGACGTTCGCATTTTCGGAGCAGGGCTGCCGGAGGCTCCCTCCACGGACCTCCAAAGATACGTCTGACGTTTGAGGTGGCAAGACAAGCAAGCAGCCCCAGTCTCTGTGCCTCTGTGCGAGCAGTGCCATGGGCAGATGAGGCTGAGCAACAGCTTTCCAGGCTAGCTCCTTCTGGCTGCCAGCTATCTGCAGACGTTCGCATTTTCGGAGCAGGGCTGCCGGAGGCTCCCTCCACGGACCTCCAAAGATACGTCTGACGTTTGAGGTGGCAAGACAAGCAAGCAGCCCCAGTCTCTGTGCCTCTGTGCGAGCAGTGCCATGGGCAGATGAGGCTGAGCAACAGCTTTCCAGGCTAGCTCCTTCTGGCTGCCAGCTATCTGCAGACGTTCGCATTTTCGGAGCAGGGCTGCCGGAGGCTCCCTCCACGGACCTCCAAAGATACGTCTGACGTTTGAGGTGGCAAGACAAGCAAGCAGCCCCAGTCTCTGTGCCTCTGTGCGAGCAGTGCCATGGGCAGATGAGGCTGAGCAACAGCTTTCCAGGCTAGCTCCTTCTGGCTGCCAGCTATCTGCAGACGTTCGCATTTTCGGAGCAGGGCTGCCGGAGGCTCCCTCCACGGACCTCCAAAGATACGTCTGACGTTTGAGGTGGCAAGACAAGCAAGAAGCCCCAGTCTCTGTGCCTCTGTGCGAGCAGTGCCATGGGCAGATGAGGCTGAGCAACAGCTTTCCAGGCTAGCTCCTTCTGGCTGCCAGCTATCTGCAGACGTTCGCATTTTCGGAGCAGGGCTGCCGGAGGCTCCCTCCACGGACCTCCAAAGATACGTCTGACGTTTGAGGTGGCAAGACAAGCAAGCAGCCCCAGTCTCTGTGCCTCTGTGCGAGCAGTGCCATGGGCAGATGAGGCTGAGCAACAGCTTTCCAGGCTAGCTCCTTCTGGCTGCCAGCTATCTGCAGACGTTCGCATTTTCGGAGCAGGGCTGCCGGAGGCTCCCTCCACGGACCTCCAAAGATACGTCTGACGTTTGAGGTGGCAAGACAAGCAAGCAGCCCCAGTCTCTGTGCCTCTGTGCGAGCAGTGCCATGGGCAGATGAGGCTGAGCAACAGCTTTCCAGGCTAGCTCCTTCTGGCTGCCAGCTATCTGCAGACGTTCGCATTTTCGGAGCAGGGCTGCCGGAGGCTCCCTCCACGGACCTCCAAAGATACGTCTGACGTTTGAGGTGGCAAGACAAGCAAGCAGCCCCAGTCTCTGTGCCTCTGTGCGAGCAGTGCCATGGGCAGATGAGGCTGAGCAACAGCTTTCCAGGCTAGATCCTTCTGGCTGCGAGCTATCTGCAGACGTTCGCATTTTCGGAGCAGGGCTGCCGGAGGTGCCCGCCACGGACCTCCAAAGATACGTTTGACGTTTGAGGTGGGAAGACAAGCAAGCAGCCCCAGTCTCTGTGCCTCTGTGCGAGCAGTGCCATGGGCAGATGAGGCTGAGCAACAGCTTTCCAGGCTAGCTCCTTCTGGCTGCCAGCTATCTGCAGACGTTCGCATTTTCGGAGCAGGGCTGCCGGAGGTGCCCGCCACGGACCTCCAAAGATACGTCTGACGTTTGAGGTGGCAAGACAAGCAAGCAGCCCCAGTCTCTGTGCCTCTGTGCGTGCAGTGCCATGGGCAGATGAGGCTGAGCAACAGCTTTCCAGGCTAGCTCCTTCTGGCTGCCAGCTATCTGCAGACGTTCGCATTTTCGGAGCAGGGCTGCCGGAGGTGCCCACCACGGAGCCCCAAGGATACGTTTGACGTTTGAGGTGGCAAGACAAGCAAGCAGCCCCAGTCTCTGTGCCTCTGTGCGAGCAGTGCCATGGGCAGATGAGGCTGAGCAACAGCTTTCCAGGCTAGCTCCTTCTGGCTGCAAGCTATCTGCAGACGTTCGCATTTTCGGAGCAGGGCTGCCGGAGGCTCCCTCCACGGACCTCCAAAGATACGTCTGACGTTTGAGGTGGCAAGACAAGCAAGCAGCCCCAGTCTCTGTGCCTCTGTGCGAGCAGTGCCATGGGCAGATGAGGCTGAGCAACAGCTTTCCAGGCTAGCTCCTTCTGGCTGCGAGCTATCTGCAGACGTTCGCATTTTCGGAGCAGGGCTGCCGGAGGCTCCCTCCACGGACCTCCAAAGATACGTCTGACGTTTGAGGTGGCAAGACAAGCAAGCAGCCCCAGTCTCTGTGCCTCTGTGCGAGCAGTGCCATGGGCAGATGAGGCTGAGCAACAGCTTTCCAGGCTAGTTCCTTCTGGCTGCCAGCTATCTGCAGACGTTCGCATTTTCGGAGCAGGGCTGCCGGAGGCTCCCTCCACGGACCTCCAAAGATACGTCTGACGTTTGAGGTGGCAAGACAAGCAAGCAGCCCCAGTCGCTGTGCCTCTGTGCGAGCAGTGCCATGGGCAGATGAGGCTGAGCAACAGCTTTCCAGGCTAGCTCCTTCTGGCTGCCAGCTATCTGCAGACGTTCGCATTTTCGGAGCAGGGCTGCCGGAGGCTCCCTCCACGGACCTCCAAAGATACGTCTGACGTTTGAGGTGGCAAGACAAGCAAGCAGCCCCAGTCTCTGTGCCTCTGTGCGAGCAGTGCCATGGGCAGATGAGGCTGAGCAACAGCTTTCCAGGCTAGCTCCTTCTGGCTGCCAGCTATCTGCAGACGTTCGCATTTTCGGAGCAGGGCTGCCGGAGGCTCCCTCCACGGACCTCCAAAGATACGTCTGACGTTTGAGGTGGCAAGACAAGCAAGCAGCCCCAGTCGCTGTGCCTCTGTGCGAGCAGTGCCATGGGCAGATGAGGCTGAGCAACAGCTTTCCAGGCTAGCTCCTTCTGGCTGCCAGCTATCTGCAGACGTTCGCATTTTCGGAGCAGGGCTGCCGGAGGCTCCCTCCACGGACCTCCAAAGATACGTCTGACGTTTGAGGTGGCAAGACAAGCAAGCAGCCCCAGTCTCTGTGCCTCTGTGCGAGCAGTGCCATGGGCAGATGAGGCTGAGCAACAGCTTTCCAGGCTAGCTCCTTCTGGCTGCCAGCTATCTGCAGACGTTCGCATTTTCGGAGCAGGGCTGCCGGAGGCTCCCTCCACGGACCTCCAAAGATACGTCTGACGTTTGAGGTGGCAAGACAAGCAAGCAGCCCCAGTCTCTGTGCCTCTGTGCGAGCAGTGCCATGGGCAGATGAGGCTGAGCAACAGCTTTCCAGGCTAGCTCCTTCTGGCTGCCAGCTATCTGCAGACGTTCGCATTTTCGGAGCAGGGCTGCCGGAGGCTCCCTCCACGGACCTCCAAAGATACGTCTGACGTTTGAGGTGGCAAGACAAGCAAGCAGCCCCAGTCTCTGTGCCTCTGTGCGAGCAGTGCCATGGGCAGATGAGGCTGAGCAACAGCTTTCCAGGCTAGCTCCTTCTGGCTGCCAGCTATCTGCAGACGTTCGCATTTTCGGAGCAGGGCTGCCGGAGGCTCCCTCCACGGACCTCCAAAGATACGTCTGACGTTTGAGGTGGCAAGACAAGCAAGCAGCCCCAGTCTCTGTGCCTCTGTGCGAGCAGTGCCATGGGCAGATGAGGCTGAGCAACAGCTTTCCAGGCTAGCTCCTTCTGGCTGCCAGCTATCTGCAGACGTTCGCATTTTCGGAGCAGGGCTGCCGGAGGCTCCCTCCACGGACCTCCAAAGATACGTCTGACGTTTGAGGTGGCAAGACAAGCAAGCAGCCCCAGTCTCTGTGCCTCTGTGCGAGCAGTGCCATGGGCAGATGAGGCTGAGCAACAGCTTTCCAGGCTAGCTCCTTCTGGCTGCCAGCTATCTGCAGACGTTCGCATTTTCGGAGCAGGGCTGCCGGAGGCTCCCTCCACGGACCTCCAAAGATACGTCTGACGTTTGAGGTGGCAAGACAAGCAAGAAGCCCCAGTCTCTGTGCCTCTGTGCGAGCAGTGCCATGGGCAGATGAGGCTGAGCAACAGCTTTCCAGGCTAGCTCCTTCTGGCTGCCAGCTATCTGCAGACGTTCGCATTTTCGGAGCAGGGCTGCCGGAGGCTCCCTCCACGGACCTCCAAAGATACGTCTGACGTTTGAGGTGGCAAGACAAGCAAGCAGCCCCAGTCTCTGTGCCTCTGTGCGAGCAGTGCCATGGGCAGATGAGGCTGAGCAACAGCTTTCCAGGCTAGCTCCTTCTGGCTGCCAGCTATCTGCAGACGTTCGCATTTTCGGAGCAGGGCTGCCGGAGGCTCCCTCCACGGACCTCCAAAGATACGTCTGACGTTTGAGGTGGCAAGACAAGCAAGCAGCCCCAGTCTCTGTGCCTCTGTGCGAGCAGTGCCATGGGCAGATGAGGCTGAGCAACAGCTTTCCAGGCTAGCTCCTTCTGGCTGCCAGCTATCTGCAGACGTTCGCATTTTCGGAGCAGGGCTGCCGGAGGCTCCCTCCACGGACCTCCAAAGATACGTCTGACGTTTGAGGTGGCAAGACAAGCAAGCAGCCCCAGTCTCTGTGCCTCTGTGCGAGCAGTGCCATGGGCAGATGAGGCTGAGCAACAGCTTTCCAGGCTAGATCCTTCTGGCTGCGAGCTATCTGCAGACGTTCGCATTTTCGGAGCAGGGCTGCCGGAGGTGCCCGCCACGGACCTCCAAAGATACGTTTGACGTTTGAGGTGGAAGACAAGCAAGCAGCCCCAGTCTCTGTGCCTCTGTGCGAGCAGTGCCATGGGCAGATGAGGCTGAGCAACAGCTTTCCAGGCTAGCTCCTTCTGGCTGCCAGCTATCTGCAGACGTTCGCATTTTCGGAGCAGGGCTGCCGGAGGTGCCCGCCACGGACCTCCAAAGATACGTCTGACGTTTGAGGTGGCAAGACAAGCAAGCAGCCCCAGTCTCTGTGCCTCTGTGCGTGCAGTGCCATGGGCAGATGAGGCTGAGCAACAGCTTTCCAGGCTAGCTCCTTCTGGCTGCCAGCTATCTGCAGACGTTCGCATTTTCGGAGCAGGGCTGCCGGAGGTGCCCACCACGGAGCCCCAAGGATACGTTTGACGTTTGAGGTGGCAAGACAAGCAAGCAGCCCCAGTCTCTGTGCCTCTGTGCGAGCAGTGCCATGGGCAGATGAGGCTGAGCAACAGCTTTCCAGGCTAGCTCCTTCTGGCTGCAAGCTATCTGCAGACGTTCGCATTTTCGGAGCAGGGCTGCCGGAGGCTCCCTCCACGGACCTCCAAAGATACGTCTGACGTTTGAGGTGGCAAGACAAGCAAGCAGCCCCAGTCTCTGTGCCTCTGTGCGAGCAGTGCCATGGGCAGATGAGGCTGAGCAACAGCTTTCCAGGCTAGCTCCTTCTGGCTGCGAGCTATCTGCAGACGTTCGCATTTTCGGAGCAGGGCTGCCGGAGGCTCCCTCCACGGACCTCCAAAGATACGTCTGACGTTTGAAGGTGGCAAGACAAGCAAGCAGCCCCAGTCTCTGTGCCTCTGTGCGAGCAGTGCCATGGGCAGATGAGGCTGAGCAACAGCTTTCCAGGCTAGTTCCTTCTGGCTGCCAGCTATCTGCAGACGTTCGCATTTTCGGAGCAGGGCTGCCGGAGGCTCCCTCCACGGACCTCCAAAGATACGTCTGACGTTTGAGGTGGCAAGACAAGCAAGCAGCCCCAGTCGCTGTGCCTCTGTGCGAGCAGTGCCATGGGCAGATGAGGCTGAGCAACAGCTTTCCAGGCTAGCTCCTTCTGGCTGCCAGCTATCTGCAGACGTTCGCATTTTCGGAGCAGGGCTGCCGGAGGCTCCCTCCACGGACCTCCAAAGATACGTCTGACGTTTGAGGTGGCAAGACAAGCAAGCAGCCCCAGTCTCTGTGCCTCTGTGCGAGCAGTGCCATGGGCAGATGAGGCTGAGCAACAGCTTTCCAGGCTAGCTCCTTCTGGGCTGCCAGCTATCTGCAGACGTTCGCATTTTCGGAGCAGGGCTGCCGGAGGCTCCCTCCACGGACCTCCAAAGATACGTCTGACGTTTGAGGGTGGCAAGACAAGCAAGCAGCCCAGTCTCTGTGCCTCTGTGCGAGCAGTGCCATGGGCAGATGAGGCTGAGCAACAGCTTTCCAGGCTAGCTCCTTCTGGCTGCCAGCTATCTGCAGACGTTCGCATTTCGGAGCAGGGCTGCCAGAGGCTCCCTCCACGGACCTCCAAAGATACGTCTGACGTTTGAGGTGGCAAGACAAGCAAGCAGCCCAGTCTCTGTGCCTCTGTGCGAGCAGTGCCATGGGCAGATGAGGCTGAGCAACAGCTTTCCAGGCTAGCTCCTTCTGGCTGCCAGCTATCTGCAGACGTTCGCATTTTCGGAGCAGGGCTGCCGGAGGCTCCCTCCACGGACCTCCAAAGATACGTCTGACGTTTGAGGTGGCAAGACAAGCAAGCAGCCCCAGTCTCTGTGCCTCTGTGCGAGCAGTGCCATGGGCAGATGAGGCTGAGCAACAGCTTTCCAGGCTAGCTCCTTCTGGCTGCCAGCTATCTGCAGACGTTCGCATTTTCGGAGCAGGGCTGCCGGAGGCTCCCTCCACAGACCTCCAAAGATACGTCTGACGTTTGAGGTGGCAAGACAAGCAAGCAGCCCCAGTCTCTGTGCCTCTGTGCGAGCAGTGCCATGGGCAGATGAGGCTGAGCAACAGCTTTCCAGGCTAGCTCCTTCTGGCTGCCAGCTATCTGCAGACGTTCGCATTTTCGGAGCAGGGCTGCCGGAGGCTCCCTCCACGGACCTCCAAAGATACGTCTGACGTTTGAGGTGGCAAGACAAGCAAGCAGCCCCAGTCTCTGTGCCTCTGTGCGAGCAGTGCCATGGGCAGATGAGGCTGAGCAACAGCTTTCCAGGCTAGCTCCTTCTGGCTGCCAGCTATCTGCAGACGTTCGCATTTTCGGAGCAGGGCTGCCGGAGGCTCCCTCCACGGACCTCCAAAGATACGTCTGACGTTTGAGGTGGCAAGACAAGCAAGAAGCCCCAGTCTCTGTGCCTCTGTGCGAGCAGTGCCATGGGCAGATGAGGCTGAGCAACAGCTTTCCAGGCTAGCTCCTTCTGGCTGCCAGCTATCTGCAGACGTTCGCATTTTCGGAGCAGGGCTGCCGGAGGCTCCCTCCACGGACCTCCAAAGATACGTCTGACGTTTGAGGTGGCAAGACAAGCAAGCAGCCCCAGTCTCTGTGCCTCTGTGCGAGCAGTGCCATGGGCAGATGAGGCTGAGCAACAGCTTTCCAGGCTAGCTCCTTCTGGCTGCCAGCTATCTGCAGACGTTCGCATTTTCGGAGCAGGGCTGCCGGAGGCTCCCTCCACGGACCTCCAAAGATACGTCTGACGTTTGAGGTGGCAAGACAAGCAAGCAGCCCCAGTCTCTGTGCCTCTGTGCGAGCAGTGCCATGGGCAGATGAGGCTGAGCAACAGCTTTCCAGGCTAGCTCCTTCTGGCTGCCAGCTATCTGCAGACGTTCGCATTTTCGGAGCAGGGCTGCCGGAGGCTCCCTCCACGGACCTCCAAAGATACGTCTGACGTTTGATGGTGGCAAGACAAGCAAGCAGCCCCAGTCTCTGTGCCTCTGTGCGAGCAGTGCCATGGGCAGATGAGGCTGAGCAACAGCTTTCCAGGCTAGCTCCTTCTGGCTGCCAGCTATCTGCAGACGTTCGCATTTTCGCAGCAGGGCTGCCGGAGGCTCCCTCCACGGACCTCCAAAGATACGTCTGACGTTTGAGGTGGCAAGACAAGCAAGCAGCCCCAGTCTCTGTGCCTCTGTGCGAGCAGTGCCATGGGCAGATGAGGCTGAGCAACAGCTTTCCAGGCTAGCTCCTTCTGGCTGCCAGCTATCTGCAGACGTTCGCATTTTCGCAGCAGGGCTGCCGGAGGCTCCCTCCACGGACCTCCAAAGATACGTCTGACGTTTGAGGTGGCAAGACAAGCAAGCAGCCCCAGTCTCTGTGCCTCTGTGCGAGCAGTGCCATGGGCAGATGAGGCTGAGCAACAGCTTTCCAGGCTAGCTCCTTCTGGCTGCCAGCTATCTGCAGACGTTTGCATTTTCGGAGCAGGGCTGCCGAGGCTCCCTCCACGGACCTCCAAAGATACGTCTGACGTTTGAGGTGGCAAGACAAGCAAGCAGCCCCAGTCTCTGTGCCTCTGTGCGAGCAGTGCCATGGGCAGATGAGGCTGAGCAACAGCTTTCCAGGCTAGCTCCTTCTGGCTGCCAGCTATCTGCAGACGTTCGCATTTTCGGAGCAGGGCTGCCGGAGGCTCCCTCCACGGACCTCCAAAGATACGTCTGACGTTTGAGGTGGCAAGACAAGCAAGCAGCCCCAGTCTCTGTGCCTCTGTGCGAGCAGTGCCATGGGCAGATGAGGCTGAGCAACAGCTTTCCAGGCTAGCTCCTTCTGGCTGCCAGCTATCTGCAGACGTTCGCATTTTCGGAGCAGGGCTGCCGGAGGCTCCCTCCACGGACCTCCAAAGATACGTCTGACGTTTGAGGTGGCAAGACAAGCAAGCAGCCCCAGTCTCTGTGCCTCTGTGCGAGCAGTGCCATGGGCAGATGAGGCTGAGCAACAGCTTTCCAGGCTAGCTCCTTCTGGCTGCCAGCTATCTGCAGACGTTCGCATTTTCGGAGCAGGGCTGCCGGAGGCTCCCTCCACGGACCTCCAAAGATACGTCTGACGTTTGAGGTGGCAAGACAAGCAAGCAGCCCCAGTCTCTGTGCCTCTGTGCGAGCAGTGCCATGGGCAGATGAGGCTGAGCAACAGCTTTCCAGGCTAGCTCCTTCTGGCTGCCAGCTATCTGCAGACGTTCGCATTTTCGGGAGCAGGGCTGCCGGAGGCTCCCTCCACGGACCTCCAAAGATACGTCTGACGTTTGAGGTGGCAAGACAAGCAAGCAGCCCCAGTCTCTGTGCCTCTGTGCGAGCAGTGCCATGGGCAGATGAGGCTGAGCAACAGCTTTCCAGGCTAGCTCCTTCTGGCTGCCAGCTATCTGCAGACGTTCGCATTTTCGGAGCAGGGCTGCCGGAGGCTCCCTCCACGGACCTCCAAAGATACGTCTGACGTTTGAGGTGGCAAGACAAGCAAGCAGCCCAGTCTCTGTGCCTCTGTGCGAGCAGTGCCATGGGCAGATGAGGCTGAGCAACAGCTTTCCAGGCTAGCTCCTTCTGGCTGCCAGCTATCTGCAGACGTTCGCATTTTCGGAGCAGGGCTGCCGGAGGCTCCCTCCACGGACCTCCAAAGACACGTCTGACGTTTGAGGTGGCAAGACAAGCAAGCAGCCCCAGTCTCTGTGCCTCTGTGCGAGCAGTGCCATGGGCAGATGAGGCTGAGCAACAGCTTTCCAGGCTAGCTCCTTCTGGCTGCCAGCTATCTGCAGACGTTCGCATTTTCGGAGCAGGGCTGCCGGAGGCTCCCTCCACGGACCTCCAAAGATACGTCTGACGTTTGAGGTGGCAAGACAAGCAAGCAGCCCCAGTCTCTGTGCCTCTGTGCGAGCAGTGCCATGGGCAGATGAGGCTGAGCAACAGCTTTCCAGGCTAGCTCCTTCTGGCTGCCAGCTATCTGCAGACGTTCGCATTTTCGGAGCAGGGCTGCCGGAGGCTCCCTCCACGGACCTCCAAAGATACGTCTGACGTTTGAGGTGGCAAGACAAGCAAGCAGCCCCAGTCTCTGTGCCTCTGTGCGAGCAGTGCCATGGGCAGATGAGGCTGAGCAACAGCTTTCCAGGCTAGCTCCTTCTGGCTGCCAGCTATCTGCAGACGTTCGCATTTTCGGAGCAGGGCTGCCGAGGCTCCCTCCACGGACCTCCAAAGATACGTCTGACGTTTGAGTGGCAAGACAAGCAAGCAGCCCCAGTCTCTGTGCCTCTGTGCGAGCAGTGCCATGGGCAGATGAGGCTGAGCAACAGCTTTCCAGGCTAGCTCCTTCTGGCTGCCAGCTATCTGCAGACGTTCGCATTTTCGGAGCAGGGCTGCCGGAGGCTCCCTCCACGGACCTCCAAAGATACGTCTGACGTTTGAGGTGGCAAGACAAGCAAGCAGCCCCAGTCTCTGTGCCTCTGTGCGAGCAGTGCCATGGGCAGATGAGGCTGAGCAACAGCTTTCCAGGCTAGCTCCTTCTGGCTGCCAGCTATCTGCAGACGTTCGCATTTTCGGAGCAGGGCTGCCGGAGGCTCCCTCCACGGACCTCCAAGATATGTCTGACGTTTGAGGTGGCAAGACAAGCAAGCAGCCCCAGTCTCTGTGCCTCTGTGCGAGCAGTGCCATGGGCAGATGAGGCTGAGCAACAGCTTTCCAGGCTAGCTCCTTCTGGCTGCCAGCTCTCTGCAGACGTTCGCATTTTCGGAGCAGGGCTGCCGGAGACTCCCTCCACGGACCTCCAAAGATACGTCTGACGTTTGAGGTGGCAAGACAAGCAAGCAGCCCCAGTCTCTGTGCCTCTGTGCGAGCAGTGCCATGGGCAGATGAGGCTGAGCAACAGCTTTCCAGGCTAGCTCCTTCTGGCTGCCAGCTATCTGCAGACGTTCGCATTTTCGGAGCAGGGCTGCCGGAGGCTCCCTCCACGGACCTCCAAAGATACGTCTGACGTTTGAGGTGGCAAGACAAGCAAGCAGCCCCAGTCTCTGTGCCTCTGTGCGAGCAGTGCCATGGGCAGATGAGGCTGAGCAACAGCTTTCCAGGCTAGCTCCTTCTGGCTGCCAGCTATCTGCAGACGTTCGGCATTTTCGGAGCAGGGCTGCCGGAGGCTCCCTCCACGGACCTCCAAAGATACGTCTGACGTTTGAGGTGGCAAGACAAGCAAGCAGCCCCAGTCTCTGTGCCTCTGTGCGAGCAGTGCCATGGGCAGATGAGGCTGAGCAACAGCTTTCCAGGCTAGCTCCTTCTGGCTGCCAGCTATCTGCAGACTTTCGCATTTTCGGAGCAGGGCTGCCGGAGGCTCCCTCCACGGACCTCCAAAGATACGTCTGACGTTTGAGGTGGCAAGACAAGCAAGCAGCCCCAGTCTCTGTGCCTCTGTGCGAGCAGTGCCATGGGCAGATGAGGCTGAGCAACAGCTTTCCAGGCTAGCTCCTTCTGGCTGCCAACTATCTGCAGACGTTCGCATTTTCGGAGCAGGGCTGCCGGAGGCTCCCTCCACGGACCTCCAAAGATACGTCTGACGTTTGAGGTGGCAAGACAAGCAAGCAGCCCCAGTCTCTGTGCCTCTGTGCGAGCAGTGCCATGGGCAGATGAGGCTTGAGCAACAGCTTTCCAGGCTAGCTCCTTCTGGCTGCCAGCTATCTGCAGACGTTCGCATTTTCGGAGCAGGGCTGCCGGAGGCTCCCTCCACGGACCTCCAAAGATACGTCTGACGTTTGAGGTGGCAAGACAAGCAAGCAGCCCCAGTCTCTGTGCCTCTGTGCGAGCAGTGCCATGGGCAGATGAGGCTGAGCAACAGCTTTCCAGGCTAGCTCCTTCTGGCTGCCAGCTATCTGCAGACGTTCGCATTTTCGGAGCAGGGCTGCCGGAGGCTCCCTCCACGGACCTCCAAAGATACGTCTGACGTTTGAGGTGGCAAGACAAGCAAGCAGCCCCAGTCTCTGTGCCTCTGTGCGAGCAGTGCCATGGGCAGATGAGGCTGAGCAACAGCTTTCCAGGCTAGTTCCTTCTGGCTGCGAGCTATCTGCAGACGTTCGCATTTTCGGAGCAGGGCTGCCGGAGGTGCCCGCCACGGACCTCCAAAGATACGTTTGACGTTTGAGGTGGGAAGACAAGCAAGCAGCCCCAGTTCTCTGTGCCTCTGTGCGAGCAGTGCCATGGGCAGATGAGGCTGAGCAACAGCTTTCCAGGCTAGCTCCTTCTGGCTGCCAGCTATCTGCAGACGTTCGCATTTTCGGAGCAGGGCTGCCGGAGGTGCCCGCCACGGACCTCCAAAGATACGTCTGACGTTTGAGGTGGCAAGACAAGCAAGCAGCCCCAGTCTCTGTGCCTCTGTGCGTGCAGTGCCATGGGCAGATGAGGCTGAGCAACAGCTTTCCAGGCTAGCTCCTTCTGGCTGCCAGCTATCTGCAGACGTTCGCATTTTCGGAGCAGGGCTGCCGGAGGCTCCCTCCACGGACCTCCAAAGATACATCTGACGTTTGAGGTGGCAAGACAAGCAAGCAGCCCCAGTCTCTGTGCCTCTGTGCGAGCAGTGCCATGGGCAGATGAGGCTGCGCAACAGCTTTCCAGGCTAGCTCCTTCTGGCTGCCAGCTATCTGCAGACGTTCGCATTTTCGGAGCAGGGCTGCCGGAGGCTCCCTCCACGGACCTCCAAAGATACGTCTGACGTTTGAGGTGGCAAGACAAGCAAGCAGCCCCAGTCTCTGTGCCTCTGTGCGAGCAGTGCCATGGGCAGATGAGGCTGAGCAACAGCTTTCCAGGCTAGCTCCTTCTGGCTGCCAGCTATCTGCAGACGTTCGCATTTTCGGAGCAGGGCTGCCGGAGGCTCCCTCCACGGACCTCCAAAGATACGTCTGACGTTTGAGGTGGCAAGACAAGCAAGCAGCCCCAGTCTCTGTGCCTCTGTGCGAGCAGTGCCATGGGCAGATGAGGCTGAGCAACAGCTTTCCAGGCTAGCTCCTTCTGGCTGCCAGCTATCTGCAGACGTTCGCATTTTCGGAGCAGGGCTGCCCGAGGCTCCCTCCACGGACCTCCAAAGATACGTCTGACGTTTGAGGTGGCAAGACAAGCAAGCAGCCCCAGTCTCTGTGCCTCTGTGCGAGCAGTGCCATGGGCAGATGAGGCTGAGCAACAGCTTTCCAGGCTAGCTCCTTCTGGCTGCCAGCTATCTGCAGACGTTCGCATTTTTCGGAGCAGGGCTGCCGGAGGCTCCCTCCACGGACCTCCAAAGATACGTCTGACGTTTGAGGA
>NW_027448720.1:392500-397500 GCF_030867145.1 Opisthocomus hoazin | reverse complement strand
CCTAACCCTAACCCTAACCCTAACCCTAACCCTAACCCTAACCCTAACCCTAACCCTAACCCTAACCCTAACCCTAACCCTAACCCTAACCCTAACCCTAACCCTAACCCTAACCCTAACCCTAACCCTAACCCTAACCCTAACCCTAACCCTAACCCTAACCCTAACCCTAACCCTAACCCTAACCCTAACCCTAACCCTAACCCTAACCCTAACCCTAACCCTAACCCTAACCCTAACCCTAACCCTAACCCTAACCCTAACCCTAACCCTAACCCTAACCCTAACCCTAACCCTAACCCTAACCCTAACCCTAACCCTAACCCTAACCCTAACCCTAACCCTAACCCTAACCCTAACCCTAACCCTAACCCTAACCCTAACCCTAACCCTAACCCTAACCCTAACCCTAACCCTAACCCTAACCCTAACCCTAACCCTAACCCTAACCCTAACCCTAACCCTAACCCTAACCCTAACCCTAACCCTAACCCTAACCCTAACCCTAACCCTAACCCTAACCCTAACCCTAACCCTAACCCTAACCCTAACCCTAACCCTAACCCTAACCCTAACCCTAACCCTAACCCTAACCCTAACCCTAACCCTAACCCTAACCCTAACCCTAACCCTAACCCTAACCCTAACCCTAACCCTAACCCTAACCCTAACCCTAACCCTAACCCTAACCCTAACCCTAACCCTAACCCTAACCCTAACCCTAACCCTAACCCTAACCCTAACCCTAACCCTAACCCTAACCCTAACCCTAACCCTAACCCTAACCCTAACCCTAACCCTAACCCTAACCCTAACCCTAACCCTAACCCTAACCCTAACCCTAACCCTAACCCTAACCCTAACCCTAACCCTAACCCTAACCCTAACCCTAACCCTAACCCTAACCCTAACCCTAACCCTAACCCTAACCCTAACCCTAACCCTAACCCTAACCCTAACCCTAACCCTAACCCTAACCCTAACCCTAACCCTAACCCTAACCCTAACCCTAACCCTAACCCTAACCCTAACCCTAACCCTAACCCTAACCCTAACCCTAACCCTAACCCTAACCCTAACCCTAACCCTAACCCTAACCCTAACCCTAACCCTAACCCTAACCCTAACCCTAACCCTAACCCTAACCCTAACCCTAACCCTAACCCTAACCCTAACCCTAACCCTAACCCTAACCCTAACCCTAACCCTAACCCTAACCCTAACCCTAACCCTAACCCTAACCCTAACCCTAACCCTAACCCTAACCCTAACCCTAACCCTAACCCTAACCCTAACCCTAACCCTAACCCTAACCCTAACCCTAACCCTAACCCTAACCCTAACCCTAACCCTAACCCTAACCCTAACCCTAACCCTAACCCTAACCCTAACCCTAACCCTAACCCTAACCCTAACCCTAACCCTAACCCTAACCCTAACCCTAACCCTAACCCTAACCCTAACCCTAACCCTAACCCTAACCCTAACCCTAACCCTAACCCTAACCCTAACCCTAACCCTAACCCTAACCCTAACCCTAACCCTAACCCTAACCCTAACCCTAACCCTAACCCTAACCCTAACCCTAACCCTAACCCTAACCCTAACCCTAACCCTAACCCTAACCCTAACCCTAACCCTAACCCTAACCCTAACCCTAACCCTAACCCTAACCCTAACCCTAACCCTAACCCTAACCCTAACCCTAACCCTAACCCTAACCCTAACCCTAACCCTAACCCTAACCCTAACCCTAACCCTAACCCTAACCCTAACCCTAACCCTAACCCTAACCCTAACCCTAACCCTAACCCTAACCCTAACCCTAACCCTAACCCTAACCCTAACCCTAACCCTAACCCTAACCCTAACCCTAACCCTAACCCTAACCCTAACCCTAACCCTAACCCTAACCCTAACCCTAACCCTAACCCTAACCCTAACCCTAACCCTAACCCTAACCCTAACCCTAACCCTAACCCTAACCCTAACCCTAACCCTAACCCTAACCCTAACCCTAACCCTAACCCTAACCCTAACCCTAACCCTAACCCTAACCCTAACCCTAACCCTAACCCTAACCCTAACCCTAACCCTAACCCTAACCCTAACCCTAACCCTAACCCTAACCCTAACCCTAACCCTAACCCTAACCCTAACCCTAACCCTAACCCTAACCCTAACCCTAACCCTAACCCTAACCCTAACCCTAACCCTAACCCTAACCCTAACCCTAACCCTAACCCTAACCCTAACCCTAACCCTAACCCTAACCCTAACCCTAACCCTAACCCTAACCCTAACCCTAACCCTAACCCTAACCCTAACCCTAACCCTAACCCTAACCCTAACCCTAACCCTAACCCTAACCCTAACCCTAACCCTAACCCTAACCCTAACCCTAACCCTAACCCTAACCCTAACCCTAACCCTAACCCTAACCCTAACCCTAACCCTAACCCTAACCCTAACCCTAACCCTAACCCTAACCCTAACCCTAACCCTAACCCTAACCCTAACCCTAACCCTAACCCTAACCCTAACCCTAACCCTAACCCTAACCCTAACCCTAACCCTAACCCTAACCCTAACCCTAACCCTAACCCTAACCCTAACCCTAACCCTAACCCTAACCCTAACCCTAACCCTAACCCTAACCCTAACCCTAACCCTAACCCTAACCCTAACCCTAACCCTAACCCTAACCCTAACCCTAACCCTAACCCTAACCCTAACCCTAACCCTAACCCTAACCCTAACCCTAACCCTAACCCTAACCCTAACCCTAACCCTAACCCTAACCCTAACCCTAACCCTAACCCTAACCCTAACCCTAACCCTAACCCTAACCCTAACCCTAACCCTAACCCTAACCCTAACCCTAACCCTAACCCTAACCCTAACCCTAACCCTAACCCTAACCCTAACCCTAACCCTAACCCTAACCCTAACCCTAACCCTAACCCTAACCCTAACCCTAACCCTAACCCTAACCCTAACCCTAACCCTAACCCTAACCCTAACCCTAACCCTAACCCTAACCCTAACCCTAACCCTAACCCTAACCCTAACCCTAACCCTAACCCTAACCCTAACCCTAACCCTAACCCTAACCCTAACCCTAACCCTAACCCTAACCCTAACCCTAACCCTAACCCTAACCCTAACCCTAACCCTAACCCTAACCCTAACCCTAACCCTAACCCTAACCCTAACCCTAACCCTAACCCTAACCCTAACCCTAACCCTAACCCTAACCCTAACCCTAACCCTAACCCTAACCCTAACCCTAACCCTAACCCTAACCCTAACCCTAACCCTAACCCTAACCCTAACCCTAACCCTAACCCTAACCCTAACCCTAACCCTAACCCTAACCCTAACCCTAACCCTAACCCTAACCCTAACCCTAACCCTAACCCTAACCCTAACCCTAACCCTAACCCTAACCCTAACCCTAACCCTAACCCTAACCCTAACCCTAACCCTAACCCTAACCCTAACCCTAACCCTAACCCTAACCCTAACCCTAACCCTAACCCTAACCCTAACCCTAACCCTAACCCTAACCCTAACCCTAACCCTAACCCTAACCCTAACCCTAACCCTAACCCTAACCCTAACCCTAACCCTAACCCTAACCCTAACCCTAACCCTAACCCTAACCCTAACCCTAACCCTAACCCTAACCCTAACCCTAACCCTAACCCTAACCCTAACCCTAACCCTAACCCTAACCCTAACCCTAACCCTAACCCTAACCCTAACCCTAACCCTAACCCTAACCCTAACCCTAACCCTAACCCTAACCCTAACCCTAACCCTAACCCTAACCCTAACCCTAACCCTAACCCTAACCCTAACCCTAACCCTAACCCTAACCCTAACCCTAACCCTAACCCTAACCCTAACCCTAACCCTAACCCTAACCCTAACCCTAACCCTAACCCTAACCCTAACCCTAACCCTAACCCTAACCCTAACCCTAACCCTAACCCTAACCCTAACCCTAACCCTAACCCTAACCCTAACCCTAACCCTAACCCTAACCCTAACCCTAACCCTAACCCTAACCCTAACCCTAACCCTAACCCTAACCCTAACCCTAACCCTAACCCTAACCCTAACCCTAACCCTAACCCTAACCCTAACCCTAACCCTAACCCTAACCCTAACCCTAACCCTAACCCTAACCCTAACCCTAACCCTAACCCTAACCCTAACCCTAACCCTAACCCTAACCCTAACCCTAACCCTAACCCTAACCCTAACCCTAACCCTAACCCTAACCCTAACCCTAACCCTAACCCTAACCCTAACCCTAACCCTAACCCTAACCCTAACCCTAACCCTAACCCTAACCCTAACCCTAACCCTAACCCTAACCCTAACCCTAACCCTAACCCTAACCCTAACCCTAACCCTAACCCTAACCCTAACCCTAACCCTAACCCTAACCCTAACCCTAACCCTAACCCTAACCCTAACCCTAACCCTAACCCTAACCCTAACCCTAACCCTAACCCTAACCCTAACCCTAACCCTAACCCTAACCCTAACCCTAACCCTAACCCTAACCCTAACCCTAACCCTAACCCTAACCCTAACCCTAACCCTAACCCTAACCCTAACCCTAACCCTAACCCTAACCCTAACCCTAACCCTAACCCTAACCCTAACCCTAACCCTAACCCTAACCCTAACCCTAACCCTAACCCTAACCCTAACCCTAACCCTAACCCTAACCCTAACCCTAACCCTAACCCTAACCCTAACCCTAACCCTAACCCTAACCCTAACCCTAACCCTAACCCTAACCCTAACCCTAACCCTAACCCTAACCCTAACCCTAACCCTAACCCTAACCCTAACCCTAACCCTAACCCTAACCCTAACCCTAACCCTAACCCTAACCCTAACCCTAACCCTAACCCTAACCCTAACCCTAACCCTAACCCTAACCCTAACCCTAACCCTAACCCTAACCCTAACCCTAACCC
>NW_027448720.1:300000-387500 GCF_030867145.1 Opisthocomus hoazin | reverse complement strand
ATTGGCGATGAACGTCGCCTCGCAGAGCGGCCGGGACCGAGGAAAAAAAAACCCAGCTGGGGGAAGGAAAAAAAAAATCCCCCAGCTGGGGTTTTTTTTATTCTAACATGGTTTGAGTTTTTTTTGGCTATTTCTACATCTCTGGAAAAGAAGGCCTCTCAAGCCCACATACAACCCGCTACGGAAACACAATCATCAACCGCACGCTGTCAGACACAGTGTGCAGTCACCTACCGCACTAATCGCTCCACATGCTCACCCCATCCATTCGGCCCCTGCCTGCTGTCGCCCTGTCTCTGTGGCACTCCTCGGGAACGCCGTTCCCGGGAGCCGCACAATTCACCCTGCCTGCCAAAACCCCGGCCCGAGCCTGCCCGCGGCCCAAACATTGGCGATGAATGTCGCCTCGCAGAGCGGCCGGGACCGAGGAAAAAAAAACCCAGCTGGGGGAAGGAAAAAAAAAATCCCCCAGCTGGGGTTTTTTTTATTCTAACATGGTTTGAGTTTTTTTTGGCTATTTCTACATCTCTGGAAAAGAAGGCCTCTCAAGCCCACATACAACCCGCTACGGAAACACAATCATCAACCGTACGCCACTCAAGCCCACACACAACCCGCTACACAAACACAATCATCAACCGTACACCACTCAACAACACTGGCAGTCAACTACCACACTAATCGCCCTGCACGCTCACCCCATCCGTTCAGCTGCCTGCCTGCCAGCCGGCCGTCACCCAATGTCTGCAGAGCTCCTCGGGAATGCTGTTCCCGGGAGCCTCAAAATTCACTGCGTCTGCAAAAACCCCAGCTCTAGCCTGTCTGCGGTCCAAACGCTGGCGATAAACATCACCTCGCCGAGCGGCCGGGACTGGGGAAAAAAAAACCCAGCTGGAGGAAGGCAAAAAGAAAAAACACCGCCAGCTATTTTTTCTTTCTTACCGCTGTTTTCCTAATTCCTACATATCTCAAAAAAAATAGACTCAGCCACCAGTATCGTCTGAAAGGATAAACATATTTAACCCTGACAGCATCATTCCGTAGCACACGCATTCAATAAACACAACAATGCTGACACTATGTGGCAGGGACCCCCTGGTGTGCCCTGCCTTCAGAGCGCCTCGGCTTTGGCTAAAAGACAGGGGATTGCGGCATTTAGTCTCCATCGATTATTGCGACTCAAAAACAATGGAACTAGGATGCCGCAGCAAATAAAACCCTGGGATCACCGTCAAGAACGGACGGCGAGGAAACGCCTGCTAGTAAAGCCTAAGCCGCGAAGCGGACTAGCCTAATGCGCAAGTGATCCCAGATCAAACTAGTGGCACTGCCCCGGCACATCGTTCCGGGAAATAAAATGTGCTCCACTGGTGCCGCATCAATAACTCCACCCTGCATATGTGCTACTGACAGCTGCTGCGATTGCAATACTATGACGATACGCCCAATGCTCTACAAGCACCTGGCGCTTCTCTGTCACGTGCAAAAACAGAACACGAGCCTCCTTAACAAACGCCACAGCCGGAATTTAAGGGAGCCCTCCGCAGCTCCGTTCCAAAACATAGGATAACGGTCAGAGTCCTGTGTGACGCTTCAGAAGTCCAGAGCGTCGTAATAACTAATGAGCGCCAAAGCGACCGACAGCGGAGGCCTGTCACGCTGCGCCTCAGACCTCCTCTCAACTCTTTCTGGAGGCTTGCTGCAAAGTGCCTGCAAAGCCAATAGGAAAGCAGTTGCCGAGCTACGAGTTTACCTCGTGCTAGCTCTCAATCCAATTGCGATCCGCTCGACTCCGTCTCGCCTGCATAAAGACCTCCGAGTCGCTTCCAACCTCTACCCTGACACCGCAATGCCATACCGTATGCGCTTAAACACCGAGCCGGAGAACGCTGGCAACATCAATGTCATACGATGCAACGCGCTCTTACGTAACCGACGAGACTATCCGCAACACACGCCCGTACAATACTTAACCATCTCAGAGAGCGTCCGTAAAGAGCGCTGCAATGCAAGACCCACAGAGATATACAATGCAATTCAAAATTAAGTACATACAGAGCTCCGCGTTACATAACTCATCACGGCGCTCGATACAAGGCTAGACGGTCTGCAAGAACAGACAATACAAGTACGGAGCACTGCGATGCCAGCCCGATACAGAGACGAGCACCGCAATGCAAAATCAAGTACAGAGTGCTGCATTAAAAAACACAATACGGCATCGTACAAAGCGGGAGGCTCTCTGGTAACATTTGATACAAGCACAGATTGATGCGATGCAACACAAAACACGGTACAGAGCCATGCGATTCAAGACGATCCCGGGTATCGCTCGCTACAAGTACAGAGCGCTGCAATCCGAGACCGGTACAGAGAAAAAATGCAATGCCAGATCTAATACACAGATCCCCGAGACAAAAAAAATGACATGGCTATACAAGCCTACACATATTCAAATACAGAGCTCCACATTACAAAACACAATATGAGTACATACAAGGCAAGACGGTCTCCGATATCGGGCTGTGCAAGTAGCAAGTGCTGCAGTGCAACGTGCCGAAACATTGACATAAACATTCAAATACAGAGCACTACAACACAACAACAATACAGAGCTTAATCAAGTACAGAGTGCTGCATTAAAAAACACAATACGGCATCGTACAAAGCGGGAGGCTCTCTGGTAATATTTGATACAAGCACAGATTGATGCGATGCAACACAAAACACGGTACAGAGCCATGCGATTCAAGACGATCCCGGGTATCGCTCGCTACAAGTACAGAGCGCTGCAATCCGAGACCGGTACAGAGAAAAAATGCAATGCCAGATCTAATACACAGATCCCCGAGACAAAAAAATGACATGGCTATACAAGCCTACACATATTCAAATACAGAGCTCCACATTACAAAACACAATATGAGTACATACAAGGCAAGACGGTCTCCGATATCGGGCTGTGCAAGTAGCAAGTGCTGCAGTGCAACGTGCCGAAACATTGACATAAACATTCAAATACAGAGCACTACAACACAACAACAATACAGAGCTCAATCAAGTACAGAGTGCTGCATTAAAAAACACAATACGGCATCGTACAAAGCGGGAGGCTCTCTGGTAACATTTGATACAAGCACAGATTGATGCGATGCAACACAAAACACGGTACAGAGCCATGCGATTCAAGACGATCCCGGGTATCGCTCGCTACAAGTACAGAGCGCTGCAATCCGAGACCGGTACAGAGAAAAAATGCAATGCCAGATCTAATACACAGATCCCCGAGACAAAAAAATGACATGGCTATACAAGCCTACACATATTCAAATACAGAGCTCCACATTACAAAACACAATATGAGTACATACAAGGCAAGACGGTCTCCGATATCGGGCTGTGCAAGTAGCAAGTGCTGCAGTGCAACGTGCCGAAACATTGACATAAACATTCAAATACAGAGCACTACAACACAACAACAATACAGAGCTTAATCAAGTACAGAGTGCTGCATTAAAAAACACAATACGGCATCGTACAAAGCGGGAGGCTCTCTGGTAACATTTGATACAAGCACAGATTGATGCGATGCAACACAAAACACGGTACAGAGCCATGCGATTCAAGACGATCCCGGGTATTGCTCGCTACAAGTACAGAGCGCTGCAATCCGAGACCGGTACAGAGAAAAAATGCAATGCCAGATCTAATACACAGATCCCCGAGACAAAAAAATGACATGGCTATACAAGCCTACACATATTCAAATACAGAGCTCCACATCACAAAACGAGTACATACAAGGCAAGACGGTCTCCGATATCGGGCCGTGCAAGTAGCGAGTGCTGCAGTGCAATGCGCCGAAACATTGACATAAACATTCAAATACAGAGCACTACAACACAACAACAACACAGAGCAATACTAGGCAATACAAATAAAAATACAGTGCTATGAGAAAAAATACAGGGCCACACAATTCAATACAAATAGAGCGCTGCAATACAACACGTACTAAAGGACTATTCAGTGTGAGACACTCACACGACAGGTGATACGAGGCGTAGTAATACAGCGCGAAAGAACACAAAACGCTGCAAAACGACGCAGTCGCAGATGGCGGTGAAAACCGATACGGAGTTTGGAGAAGCCAGGATTTAAGACCTAAGCCCATAACGAGGCAGAGATGACAATCCAGAAAGAGAGCTGACAGGAAGCATCACATTGGCCGAGACCAACCTCTTCCGCAAAAACCCCCTCCTCAAAAGCACCCGGGTGATCCGCTCACCTGCTCGTTCCAGAGTCAGACGCTGCAGTTATTGTCGCTTCTGCAACCTGAGATACCGAGAGACACTCAATCGCCATTATGCCTATGAAAAGTCACCCTCTCCGCGCTCCTCCTCGCTGCCGCCCACGCTCATCTCAAACAGTTGTCCAATGCCAAAGGAGGCCCGCACAGCCCCTGCAAAACCAAGAGACACACCCCTCGCTCGGTTGCTGCACAATTCTTTGCTCTCACAGGCTGACCCGGCCCACAACTGCCTCACCTTCTCGGACCTCATGTCAGCATGCTGCTGTGCTCCTACCAGGCTATGTGCAGCACCTGCAATAAAATCAAAGCAAACAGAGCGTGCTGAGATACTGCCCAAAACCAAAGCTCGCCTGCATCAATCCCAATCTCCTGCTCCAGTACCTTGGCTGCTCATCCACCCTGCCCCTGCCATTTACGGGTTCCCTGGTTGCCCTGGGCAGAGCAGTTCCAAGGCAAACACACAGGCACACACCAACATCACACACAACACCAAACAATGGAATTCAAAGAAGAGAGAAAAAACTCTCCCTAGGAACAATGCCTGCCGCATGAGACAAGCTGTCGGACAAGGAGACCGACAGGGCCGCAGTGGCCCAGAGCGAGGAGGCTCCACGGCAGCCCCGGAAAACCACGTTACAACAGAACGCTCTGTTACAAGAAGTTACGGTCAAAACGGAGACGATGGATGTGCGAGAAGCCCGGCTTCAAGACCTAAGAGCGTAAGGATGCAGGGAACAAGTCCCACGGTCCATAAAAACGGACCTGAAGAGAAAAGAGCTGCTGCCGCAGCCTGGAATGACGCCACAAAAGACACATGCAAGACTGATCCGCACTTTATGCTTTAAGGCAAGAAGACAAGAGCTGAAATGGCACTACGCCGATGAGTCCGTGCATTCGAGACCCCAAGTATGGCACGGAGGCACACGATGAGCTTCCTGAGTGCAAAGAGAAACAAGCAGGTCGAGACCAGAGGAAGGTCTGCGACGCGAGACACACCGCAAAAACAACATAGCACCGACGACACGGGCTGGAACTGCCCTGCCCATGCTAGTCCTAGGATGAAGGGAACCCCGGTCCCTTCATGTGCCCAAAGGGGCCCGCTCCTGCACAGCCCTCTCCCCTGCACTACCTTGACAAGTCCTGCCCGCAATGCCCAACTGCGGTCCCTTCCCTCCAGACCCTTCCCAGCCCCAGTCCGTCCACTTAGCTTTTGAAGGGCCGGGAGTCTGAGTCCATCCTCGACAACAAGCGCGTTGGCTTACTGGGATGCTCCTGCAGTCAACAGTTCTGCTTTGTCACCTGAAAAAGAAAAAAAAGACGAGGCCATCACATACCACACGTGGTGCTGACAGTAAGCATCACGCTGGCCAAGACCAACCTCTTCCGCAGCAATCCCTTCCTCGGAAGCGCCAGGATGCTCTGCTGCTCAACCTGCTCCTTCCAGAGTCGGACGCTGTAGCCGTAATCGCCTCTGCAACCTAAGATGCCGAGACACACAAAAGGATCATTGCACCTGTGACGAGTCACCTGCCCTGCGCTCCTCGCTGCCACCCCGGCTCACCTCAAGAGCTTCTCCAATGCCAACGGCGGCCCACGCAGCCCCTGCAAAACCAAGAGAGACACGTCTCGCTGAGTTGCTGCGCAACACTTTGCTCTTACACACTGACCTCGTCCACAACTGCCTCACCTTCTCAGACTTCTTGACAGCATGCTGCTTTGCCCCTTCAGGACTACGTGTGGCACCTACAAAAAAAACAACCAGAAGACACGTGCTGAGATACTGCCCAGAACCAAAGCCTGCCACACCGATTCCCACCTCCTGCTCCGTTACCTTGGCTGCTCACCGATGTTGCCCCTGACTTTTACGTGTTCCCATGCTGAGGCTCAGGTACCGCCTGGAAAACACAAACACCGACGATGATAATTTCACCAACAACAGTGCACCAGAAAAATAACTGCTGCTTCAGCCTACTAGTCCGTGCTCACCTTGCCCGAGTCACCCCTTGAGCCGATCTCGTGCTTCGCTCGTTGCTTTGCGCCTACAATATTGGAAAAAAAAAACAAAACACCAACTGTAAGGTAGTCCTATAGCCGCTAATCACGTATTCCCTTCTACACCGTGTGCCAACCCACCTCCTTATGACGCTCTGCTCGGCGCCTCCGTTGGTCTTTGGTGCCCATCTTGTTCCCTGGCACCTGAAATAAATATTGAACGAGTCACCCATATGATGCTTAAGACATTAACAATTCCGAATGTATTGATTCCATTTGGGAATAGCGCCTAGACTCCAAAAAACAGCCTGCCATTACATAAAGGAATAAAGGGCCAAACTCAAAGGCCCCCCCATGCATCGGCCTTACCACCGTCAACATTTATTCTGCTTTGCTGCTGATGATCAGCCCTTCCCACACGACTCCCATCACCTCCGTAAAACACTGTTCAAATGACAGTCCACACTGTCTGCCGACGGCCGCTTCATCTGAGCTCGCTTCCTAGCCCCTGCCTAAACGGTCTAGCCCTGTCGACCTCTTAACCGCAGCCTCTTGTTGCTATGACACCTACCCCTGACTCTACACCCCTGGGCAGGGCAGGGCAGCTTCAAGCCAAACACACACAGGGACACACCAACATTACTCACAACACCACAAACAATGGGATTCAAGAAGAGAGAAAACTCTCCGCAAGAAGAATGATTCCCTGACGGGAGACGCTGTCGGACAAGGAGACCGACAGGGCCGCAGTGGCCCAGAGCGAGGAGGCTCCACGGCAGCCCGGAAAACCACGTTACAACAGAACGCTCTGTTACAAGAAGTTACGGTCAAAACGGAGACGATGGATGTGCGAGAAGCCCGGCTTCAAGACCTAAGAGCGTAAGGATGCAGGGAACAAGTCCCACGGTCCATAAAAACGGACCTGAAGAGAAAAGAGCTGCTGCCGCAGCCTGAAATGACGCCACAAAAGACAGATGCAAGACTGATCCGCACTTTATGCTTTAAGGCAAGAAGACAAGAGCTGAAATGGCACTACGCCGATGAGTCCGTGCATTCGAGACCCCAAGTATGGCACGGAGGCACACGATGAGCTTCCTGAGTGCAAAGAGAAACAAGCAGGTCGAGACCAGAGGAAGGTCTGCGACGCGAGACACACCGCAAAAACAACATAGCACCGACGACACGGGCTGGAACTGCCCTGCCCATGCTAGTCCTAGGATGAAGGGAACCCCGGTCCCTTCATGTGCCCAAAGGGGCCCGCTCCTGCACAGCCCTCTCCCCTGCACTACCTTGACAAGTCCTGCCCGCAATGCCCAACTGCGGTCCCTTCCCTCCAGACCCTTCCCAGCCCCAGTCCGTCCACTTAGCTTTTGAAGGGCCGGGAGTCTGAATCCATCCTCGACAACAAGCGCGTTGGCTTACTGGGATGCTCCTGCAGTCAACAGTTCTGCTTTGTCACCTGAAAAAGAAAAAAAAGACGAGGCCATCACATACCACACGTGGTGCTGACAGTAAGCATCACGCTGGCCAAGACCAACCTCTTCCGCAGCAATCCCTTCCTCGGAAGCGCCAGGATGCTCTGCTGCTCAACCTGCTCCTTCCAGAGTCGGACGCTGTAGCCGTAATCGCCTCTGCAACCTAAGATGCCGAGACACACAAAAGGATCATTGCACCTGTGACGAGTCACCTGCCCTGCGCTCCTCGCTGCCACCCCGGCTCACCTCAAGAGCTTCTCCAATGCCAACGGCGGCCCACACAGCCCCTGCAAAACCAAGAGAGACACGTCTCGCTGAGTTGCTGCGCAACACTTTGCTCTTACACACTGACCTCGTCCACAACTGCCTCACCTTCTCAGACTTCTTGACAGCATGCTGCTTTGCCCCTTCAGGACTACGTGTGGCACCTACAAAAAAAACAACCAGAAGACACGTGCTGAGATACTGCCCAGAACCAAAGCCTGCCACACCGATTCCCACCTCCTGCTCCGTTACCTTGGCTGCTCACCGATGTTGCCCCTGACTTTTACGTGTTCCCATGCTGAGGCTCAGGTACCGCCTGGAAAACACAAACACCGACGATGATAATTTCACCAACAACAGTGCACCAGAAAAATAACTGCTGCTTCAGCCTACTAGTCCGTGCTCACCTTGCCCGAGTCACCCCTTGAGCCGATCTCGTGCTTCGCTCGTTGCTTTGCGCCTACAATATTGGAAAAAAAAAACAAAACACCAACTGTAAGGTAGTCCTATAGCCGCTAATCACGTATTCCCTTCTACACCGTGTGCCAACCCACCTCCTTATGACGCTCTGCTCGGCGCCTCCGTTGGTCTTTGGTGCCCATCTTGTTCCCTGGCACCTGAAATAAATATTGAACGAGTCACCCATATGATGCTTAAGACATTAACAATTCCGAATGTATTGATTCCATTTGGGAATAGTGCCTAGACTCCAAAAAACAGCCTGCCATTACATAAAGGAATAAAGGGCCAAACTCAAAGGCCCCCCCATGCATCGGCCTTACCACCGTCAACATTTATTCTGCTTTGCTGCTGATGATCAGCCCTTCCCACACGACTCCCATCACCTCCGTAAAACACTGTTCAAATGACAGTCCACACTGTCTGCCGACGGCCGCTTCATCTGAGCTCGCTTCCTAGCCCCTGCCTAAACGGTCTAGCCCTGTCGACCTCTTAACCGCAGCCTCTTGTTGCTATGACACCTACCCCTGACTCTACACCCCTGGGCAGGGCAGGGCAGCTTCAAGCCAAACACACACAGGGACACACCAACATTACTCACAACACCACAAACAATGGGATTCAAGAAGAGAGAAAACTCTCCGCAAGAAGAATGATTCCCTGACGGGAGACGCTGTCGGACAAGGAGACCGACAGGGCCGCAGTGGCCCAGAGCGAGGAGGCTCCACGGCAGCCCGGAAAACCACGTTACAACAGAACGCTCTGTTACAAGAAGTTACGGTCAAAACGGAGACGATGGATGTGCGAGAAGCCCGGCTTCAAGACCTAAGAGCGTAAGGATGCAGGGAACAAGTCCCACGGTCCATAAAAACGGACCTGAAGAGAAAAGAGCTGCTGCCGCAGCCTGGAATGACGCCACAAAAGACACATGCAAGACTGATCCGCACTTTATGCTTGTAAGGCAAGAAGACAAGAGCTGAAATGGCACTACGCCGATGAGTCCGTGCATTCGAGACCCCAAGTATGGCACGGAGGCACACGATGAGCTTCCTGAGTGCAAAGAGAAACAAGCAGGTCGAGACCAGAGGAAGGTCTGCGACGCGAGACACACCGCAAAAACAACATAGCACCGACGACACGGGCTGGAACTGCCCTGCCCATGCTAGTCCTAGGATGAAGGGAACCCCGGTCCCTTCATGTGCCCAAAGGGGCCCGCTCCTGCACAGCCCTCTCCCCTGCACTACCTTGACAAGTCCTGCCCGCAATGCCCAACTGCGGTCCCTTCCCTCCAGACCCTTCCCAGCCCCAGTCCGTCCACTTAGCTTTTGAAGGGCCGGGAGTCTGAATCCATCCTCGACAACAAGCGCGTTGGCTTACTGGGATGCTCCTGCAGTCAACAGTTCTGCTTTGTCACCTGAAAAAGAAAAAAAAGACGAGGCCATCACATACCACACGTGGTGCTGACAGTAAGCATCACGCTGGCCAAGACCAACCTCTTCCGCAGCAATCCCTTCCTCGGAAGCGCCAGGATGCTCTGCTGCTCAACCTGCTCCTTCCAGAGTCGGACGCTGTAGCCGTAATCGCCTCTGCAACCTAAGATGCCGAGACACACAAAAGGATCATTGCACCTGTGACGAGTCACCTGCCCTGCGCTCCTCGCTGCCACCCCGGCTCACCTCAAGAGCTTCTCCAATGCCAACGGCGGCCCACACAGCCCCTGCAAAACCAAGAGAGACACGTCTCGCTGAGTTGCTGCGCAACACTTTGCTCTTACACACTGACCTCGTCCACAACTGCCTCACCTTCTCAGACTTCTTGACAGCATGCTGCTTTGCCCCTTCAGGACTACGTGTGGCACCTACAAAAAAAACAACCAGAAGACACGTGCTGAGATACTGCCCAGAACCAAAGCCTGCCACATCGATTCCCACCTCCTGCTCCGTTACCTTGGCTGCTCACCGATGTTGCCCCTGACTTTTACGTGTTCCCATGCTGAGGCTCAGGTACCGCCTGGAAAACACAAACACCGACGATGATAATTTCACCAACAACAGTGCACCAGAAAAATAACTGCTGCTTCAGCCTACTAGTCCGTGCTCACCTTGCCCGAGTCACCCCTTGAGCCGATCTCGTGCTTCGCTCGTTGCTTTGCGCCTACAATATTGGAAAAAAAAAACAAAACACCAACTGTAAGGTAGTCCTATAGCCGCTAATCACGTATTCCCTTCTACACCGTGTGCCAACCCACCTCCTTATGACGCTCTGCTCGGCGCCTCCGTTGGTCTTTGGTGCCCATCTTGTTCCCTGGCACCTGAAATAAATATTGAACGAGTCACCCATATGATGCTTAAGACATTAACAATTCCGAATGTATTGATTCCATTTGGGAATAGCGCCTAGACTCCAAAAAACAGCCTGCCATTACATAAAGGAATAAAGGGCCAAACTCAAGGGCCCCCCCATGCATCGGCCTTACCACCGTCAACATTTATTCTGCTTTGCTGCTGATGATCAGCCCTTCCCACACGACTCACATCACCTCCGTAAAACACTGTTCAAATGACAGTCCACACTGTCTGCCGACGGCCGCTTCATCTGAGCTCGCTTCCTAGCCCCTGCCTAAACGGTCTAGCCCTGTCGACCTCTTAACCGCAGCCTCTTATCGCTACGCCACCTACCCCTGACTCTACGCCTTTGGGCAGAGCAGCTCCAAGCCAAAACACACGTAGGCACACACCAACATTACATGCAACACCACAAACAATGAGATTCAAAAGAAGAGAGAAAACTCTCCGCAAGAGCAATGACTGATGGACGAGAGAAGCTCTCGGACAAGGAGACCGACAGGGCCACAATGGCCCAGAGCGAGGAGGCTCTACAGCAGCCCCAGAAAACCAGGAGAACCCGAGGGTCCCTTACAAGAAGTTACGATCAAAATGGAGACGACGGATGCGCGAGAAGCCCGGCTTCAAGACCTAAGATGGTAAGGATGCAGCGAACGAGTCCCAAAGTCCATGAAAATGGACCGGTAGAGAGAACAGCTGCCGGCACAGCCTGGAACGACGCCGCAAAAGAGAATCGACTAGAAACTTCTGAGGCGTGAGATCGATCCACGCTTTACGCTCGTAAGGCAAGAAGAGACACGCCCCATTGGCACTATGCCGACAAGTAGGGGCATTCAATACCCCAGGGGTGGTATCTGATGTGCATAATGGGCTCCTTGACTGTGAAGAACAAAAAGGATGTTGGGACCCTGGTAAGGTCTAAGACACAGAAGGCAGACGACACAAACATAGCACCGCAGACACGGGCTGGAACTGCCCTGCTCACTTGGGCTGAAGACCGACCCCTTCCTTCCCTTTACATGCCCAAAGGGGCCCGCTCCTGCACGTCCTTCTCTCCTACTCTAACTTCGCAAGCCCTCCCTGCGATGCCCAAGCGCGGTGCCCTCCCTCCAGACCCTCCCCGATCCCTCAACTTAGCTTTTAGAGGGTCGAGGGTCCGAATCCATGCTCAACATGAACACGCATGGGCTAACCAGATGCTCCAGCAGTCGTCATTTTCCGCTTCCTCCTCTGCAAAAAAAAAACCCCACAAACAGTTCTGACGGTAAGCATCATGCTGGCCAACACCTACGTCATCCTCAGCATCCCCCCTCAGAAGCACTGGGATTCTCCGCTCACCTGCTCGGTCCGGAATGGGATGCTGCGGCCCTCATCACTCTTGATAACCCAAGATACCAAGAGACACAAAGTTACTGTTGCGCTATTAAGAAATCATCTGCCCCGTGCTCCTCCTCGCTAATGCCCTGGCTCACCGCAAATGCCGGTCCGATGCCAAAAGCCCCTGCCAAAGCTTGTATCTTCACCGACAATAAGACACCTGAACATTAACTGCTGCTGCGGGCCGCGAGTCACGGCTTGCCTTGCCTGAGTCACCTCTGCTGCCCGTAAACCCGCTTTGCCCCTTCAAAATTAAAGAAAACACCCACAAATCAAAACCTAGAAGCTAGTCCTATAGCCACCGGTCACATCGTCCCTCCGACATCACATGGGAACCCACTTTCTTGCGACGCTCCGCACGCCTCTCCTCCGTCACCCTTTGGCGCACGGCTCGTTCCTCTGCATCTGCAAAAAGCGTATTGTAGAAGTCAGCCCAATGCTGACCGACAGCTTAGGAATTCCAGAGGTCTTATTTCCATTCAGCTATACCACCTAGATTCCAACTACAGCCTGCCGTTAGAAAAAAAACAAAAACACATGCAAAAGAACATTAAGCTCTTCACGTGCAAGCCTTAACACCTTTGAGGTTCAAAGGCCTGACGTTCAGCCCTCCATCTTCAGATGCGGAGGCCCAGAAGGTTTACGCTTCATCTCTCCTCTTTGTCATAGCTCCCGGTCAGCCGCTGAGGGACTCAAACCAAACGAACCTCGTTGACGTCCCACTGCGACTGCAAGACTAAACTAAGAGAAGCCAATAAACCCTCCTCCCTTCCTCAACCGCCCCCTCGTCTCAAAGCTTTAGAAACCCCTTCTCTTCTCCTGAACTGGCAAGGAAGGAACCGCACGCCCCCTCCCGACAGCCGCTTCCCTGTATTTGCACCCCCAAATCCCCCACATCAGCCGCTCCTCAGGAGCCGTTCTTCCGAACCACGCCCTGTGTTCTGTGGGCATCTCCCACATTACGCCTTCCTGCGGCCTCAGGGATCTGCTACAGGACCGCAAAGTACCAAAACCCCGATGCTTACAATCTACGAGGGGCCCGCCACGAACCGCAAAGTTTCCAGGGGTGACACGGACTACTGAGCCTTCGGTAAATGTGATGAGCCATCCGGTGCTCTGAAAATCGCTATGTGTCACAACCCTGCAGCTCGCTTGAGCGATGCTTGATCTCTGTACAAATGTGTACAAGATGTTTACCTTAAGCCCTGCTGGACGTCATCATCGTCAATCTGATTAAGAGACACGGTGTCAGCAAGTTACACAGTAAACAGCGCCACTAGTGAAAAAAATGCAAGGTTCCATCTTCAATCGAGTCAGCAGTTCCAGGAAAGCATAATACACCTAGAATAAAGAGAAAGACATGTACTATTAAACAATCTCACCTTCCGCAAACTCTGAATAAAAATATTACTCACCTGAAGAAAAAGGCTGCAGTTAATTGTACTCTCTACCAGATCTACCGCTTGGCTTTGACTCATCCTTAAAGTCCTCACTCAAACAGAAGTCTCTACTTCTCTAATTATCAAAATACATCTCCCTGAGTAGCTTAGCTCAAAAGCTGTAACTGATTAAAGGAACAGGAGAACTCTAAACCCAAAGAAAGCCAAGAGTGGAATGAGTTCCCCCACTGGCGGCTGTGGCTCATATACTCCCGGCCTCGCCCACCACCCTTCCCATGCTCCTCTGGGAAAGGGGAGGGGTGAACCACCCAAAGGTATAAAGCCGGCGGGAAGAGCAGCAACTAGTTTTCTCCTCTGCCTGAAATTTACATTGAGCGAAGCACCGACCAGAGACGGCGATCCTTACTGGAAACAACTCTACCTGGTCTTCTACTGTAACTACATCTGTCACAGCAGCGATGTGACCGAGTGAGTAATTAAACTTAATTTTTCTATGGTGTGGAAAGAAAAAGAGGTCCTACTAAGCTATCTAATAACATAATTTGCTAAATGCAGTAATGATATTATTACCAAAAGTTATGCTTTGTGGTTTCCTATTTAAAAAAAAACCAAAATACTACAGGTTTACTCTTTGTTTGTAGCGAGACCAGGCATAAGACCTAACTCCAGAACTATTTTCTGGATAGGACCGAATAACAAAGCAGAATTTGATTCCATAATAATCTTTTCTCAACAATATCTCTGGTTGCAAAGTGAATTATTTACCGTCAACGGCAGATAATTCGGAGCCGCTTTGAAGCGCTCTCTGGCTGACTCCCTTAAGACGACTAGGTGAGTCCCAAAGGATAGAAAATGTTAAAAAAAAATAAAGTGGAAATACAAGAAACGTATCGGAAACCGTACAAAAGCGGCCCAACTAACTCCTAGGTAGATAGAAGAAAAGTAAACTGCAAAACTCGACAAAAAAAACTCCACGGGAGATGCGTCGATAACAACAGATGAAGGCTGTCCCTTTCTCTGAAAAACCAAATAGGAGATAGGAGCTGACGATGGACATCTTTACGGCGCCAAATAGAAGCATAGGCTAAGACACAAAAGAAAAATACCGCCCTGGGGCACAAAGATAGCTTTGAAAAACGATCCGGTAGAATGGGAGGCTTCGTCACAGGGATCGAAGCGGTTCCGAGGGGGCTAGAGAGATTGACGAAGTCTCCAGGATGCGTCGAGCGGACACGATGCAAAGCTCCGCAGGGTGTTCCGGTAACGTACGGATGTCCTCTGGGAATGAGCGCCCGAATGGAGACATCCTAGATGGCAGCAAGTAAGGTAAGGGAGCTCTGGGGCGCGGGGAAAGCCTGACGAAGGGCTCTGTCTAAATTAGGGATATATAAAGAGGGAGGCAGAGCTCAAAGGGTGCCGAGGGGCACGAGGACCGTCTCGGGAAGTGTCCTGACGGGAGTGAGAGGAACGCGGATGCGCATTCAAACCGGGGATCGCCGACACAAATAGAAACTTGGGAATGGATCCGAACGGAGAACGGACGTCCCGAGGGACCGAGGACCAAACAGAGGCATTTGACGTGGCGGAAGACAATGTAAACGTGCTATGGCGCGAAACGAAAGCCCGAGGAGGATTTGCTTTCGAATAGGAAAGGTACAGAGCCCGCTTCTGAACTAAAGGATGGCCGTAGAACGCCAGGACGCTCGCAGGAAGCATCGTGACGGAAATAGAGGGGACGTGGCCGGAGACGCTGATGGCGGCTCGAGGGCGCAAAGGTACTCGGGAGGGGATCTGAACAGACCACGGAGGTTCTGAGGGAGACGCTGACCCGCTGGAGATGAGCGAGACGGAGGAGAGGAGAAAAAGCCCGCTCCGAAGAAGAAGGGACGTGCCGGCGAACCGAGAGGGGTACGAATGACGTTTCAGAGATAAAAGCGTGCCAACGAGACCCTCTGAAGCCTCGGGATGAACGGAGAGCAAAGGGCGGTGGGGAGGGGGGGTGGAGGGGGGGACAGATACAAAGAAAACTTAAAAAGCAACAGGGTATGTGACAAATGAGAAAAAATAGGGATAGATGGCTCGATAACAGGAAATGTAGAAATCAAATTTAAATAGCAAACGAGTACAAGGCAGAGGAGAAAAAAGCTGAAACGTAGGGACAGAAAATGACATAAAAGTAGACGCGGGGAAAGAAACTGAAGGCTTTCAAGGAGAAAAAAACCCTAAAAATAGGGATGACAAACTAAATAAATGGAGACGCAGAAAGGAAATTGATAAATGGAAAGAGTACGAGACACACGAGAAAGAATTAAAAAGTAGGGACGGGAACGAGATGAAAGCAGACGTACAAAGAAACTGTAAAAACAACACGATGAAGGGAATAAAGGAAAAAATAAACAAACCAGGAACATCAAATTAAGTACACAAAGACACAGAAACAAAATTTCAAAAGCGACAGGGGACAGCGCGGACCAGCGTGACATAAAAAATAAAGGCAGCAAACTGGATAAAAGTAGATACGTGTCCCGGTTAATTTCCCTCCCGGTAGCTGCTGTGTTTCGGATTTAGCAGGAGAAAAATGTTGATAATGCTGACGGTTTCAGCTGGCGCTACGAAATCGAGGGCTTTTTCCAGTTTCTGATACACGGCTAACGGTCAGGCCGTGAGGGAGCCGAGAGGAAGCGTAGCCAGACAGACAGCTGAGCCACCCGATGGAAATATTGTATACGACAGAGGTCGTTTTCCGTTTATGAACGGGAATTGGCCGGGAGTCGGGAAGCTATCGGCTTTCTCGTTTCTGGGAATTCGAACTTTTTCTGGGAGTTCGGTCTTTCTCGGGAGTTTTGTCAAATTTACAAAATTTGCGACTTAGGCATGCCGTACCGCTGCTCGGGGACCGGCTGCGGATCGGTCGTCGGGTGGTTCAAAAACCTGTATCGTATATAGCTCAGTTTGCGTATTCTTTGTTATCGTTATTAGTAGTATTAGTATTCACTGTATTGTGTTATTAAACTGCCCTTATCTCAACCCACGAGTTTTCCCTTTTGTCCGTTTCTCCTCCCCGCCCCGCTAGGGGGAAGGGGAGCGGTAAGCGAGCGGCTGTCTAGAGCTTAGTCGCAGTCTGCCGCGTTAAAACGTGACAATATTGAAACAAATTTTAAAGCGACGTGACGTGCGACAGACGGGAGAGAATAAAAAATGGGGTTAGGAGTATCGATGAAAGCAGACATAGAAAGAAAATTTTTCAAGTGACCTCGTAGAGCACAGACAGGGAAAAAATAAAGAAAAGAGCGAGAAAAATACATGAATCTGAACATAAAAACATAAAATTGTAAAGGGAACACGTTAAGACTGGAAAAAAAATTCAAATAGCAGAAAAATCTAAATGGGCGAGAGACGCAGAAAGAAAATTTTAACAGCGACCGGCCATGGAGCAGATTAGAATGAATTAAAAAATAAAGACGGCGCAGCTAGGTAAAAATAGATGAGAAAAGGAAAAAAAAAAAATCTAAAAGACACGGGGTACACGATA
The DNA here is from genome assembly GCF_030867145.1 of Opisthocomus hoazin. Classification (NCBI taxonomy): domain Eukaryota; kingdom Metazoa; phylum Chordata; class Aves; order Opisthocomiformes; family Opisthocomidae; genus Opisthocomus; species Opisthocomus hoazin. The sequence goes on along the minus strand of NW_027448720.1, from coordinate 370,344 downwards.
CACAGGAAACAAATAAAACCCAGTTACAGACATCTTAAAAGTAGAACAAAAATGCGTAAAGCTACGGGATACAGATAACGTTAACAATCAGGGACAGAAAATGAGATAAAAGGACACGGAGAAACAAAATTTCAAAACAAAAATAATGATGAGAGTAAAATACCGAAAAATAGGGACAGCGAACCGGATAAAAGTAGACACGGACAATTTTAAAAGCAACACGGTTCGTGAAAGACAGGAAACAGTTAAAAACTAGAAACCGGCGCTGGATAAAAGTAGACCGAGAAAGACCATTTTAAAAGCGACTGGATTAAGAAAATTTAAAAAAAAATTAGATTAGGGACCACTAACTAAAATGGAGACACCTCAAAACAAAAAAATCTAAAAACCGCCAGGGTACACGACAGATGAGAAAGAATTAAAACCGGGGATGGGAGCTTGACAAAAGTCGACGTAGAAAGAAAATTTTAAAGGCGACGGCGGTAAGGAAAGACAATGAACTATTAAAAAAAAAACAGCAAATGGGATAAGGCACGGAGAGGGCCTTTGAAAAAAAAAAAAGGATAATAAAGGAAAAAAAGAAAAACGCACTCACAGGAAGACAATGTAAAAAGCAAAGGCGAAAAGGACGGACGAGAAAGATGTTGCGAACCACAGACCGTGAACTGGATAAAGGAAGACACATAAAATACTAGAAGCGAGGGGGATTAGGGAAATAAAGGAAAAAATTAAAAAATAAGGACAGCAAATGAAATAAAACTAACATAGGAAGGAAATTTCAAAAGCTATGGGAATTGAGAGAGCAAAAGATTAAAAAGAGGAAACTGAAAACTAAATAAAAGTAGACATTAAAAAATGTTAAAACGGTGGGATTAAGAGAAAAAAGTACAAAATAAAGATGGCACGCCGAATAAAAAGACTCACGTTAAGTAGACGATAAAAGGGAAGGGGTACGTGACGCACGGAAGAAAAATAAGATGTAGGGATGGGGAGCTCGATAACGGTAGACATAGAAACCCAATTCGAAAATCCAAGGCATTAAGGGAGGAAAAAATTTTAAAAATAGGCAGAGAAAACTAAATGAAGACGTAGACAGAAAAATTACAAAGCCAGGGTGCTAAGTAAAGGTGGAAAACAATTTTAAGAAGACAGAGAAATGAAAAAATGTAGGTGGGTAAAGAATCTTTTAGAAGTGCTATTTGATAGGGAAATAAAGGAAAAAAATTACAACGGGGGCATCAAACCGAAATGAGGACGGGAAGATAAAAACTTGAAAATTGGGTCGGCAAACAAAAACGCACGTAAAAAAAACTTAAAAGCGACAGCGCTAGGGAAAGACAAATACTTAAAGGAGGGCAAATTAAAGAAGGCAAAGTGGATAAATGTAGCAAAATCAAACAGCGACGGTTTTTAAGGAAATAAATGGAAAACGCTAAGAAATGGGAACGGCAAACTAAAGCCGATGCAGGAAAAAATTTAAAATCGACGTCATTAAGGAAAGACAAGAAACAATTTTTTAAAAATAGCAAAGGGAGTAAAAGTGGGCATGGAAAGATCATTGAACAAACGACAGATTGAGGAAATAAGAGGAAACAAAATAAAATAGAGAGAGCGCCAAAGAAGAGAGATGCACGCAGAAAACATAAAAAGCCACAGCGCTAGGGAAAGACGAGTAATAATGATAAAAAAAGACAGCAAACGAAATACAATTGGACATAGAAGGAATATTTTTAAAAAAAGCCACCACAGAAATAACTTTTAAAAAGCAACGGGCGCAAGAGCGACAAAGAACATTGAAGCGACGGAGGTGATGGAAATAAAGGGAAAAAGTAGGGACGGCGAGCTAAAACAGACGGAGAAGGAAAAATTGAAAAGCGGGAGCGCTAAGAAAGGACAAGAAATAATTAAAAACGCAAGGATGGTGAAATAAAGGTATCCATCGGGATAAAAGTAGACATAAATTTTAAAAGCAATAGCGAGTAAGGACGTAAGCAAACAAAAAGTCAAGATGGCAAACTAAAAAGGAAACACCGAAAGAAAATCTACGAAGCGAAGGCGTAGAAGAAAGAGAAGATGTATGTTTAAAAAGAAGGCAAAGAGAAGAGAAATAGGCCTAGAAAGAAAATTGAGAGGCGGACGGGCGTTAGGGACATAAAGCAAAAAAATTAAAAAGTAGCGACAGCAAACTAAAAGACAAATGTAGTAGGAACATCTAAAAAGCGAGAGCGCAAAGACAGCAAAAAAGGTAAACAAATACAGACGGTCAATGGAATAGCGCTAGACAGGAAATTTTTAAAGCAACGGTGCTTTTAAGGAAGTAAGGAAAAAAATTAAAAATAGCGACAGCAAAAAAAAAAAAATGTAGAAAAAAACCCTAAAAAATCATGGCAAAAAAGCGAGAGAATAAATAATTTTTAGGAGGCAGCAAAGGGAAAAAAGTAGACGTAGAAAAAACTTCTACAAAACAAAGGGAGTAGGGAAATGAAAGTAAAAAATAAAAAATGGGAACAGCAAACGAAAACAGAGAGGTAGAAATGATATCTAAAATGTGAGGGTGCTAAGGAGAGAAGAAACAAATAAAAAGACAGACAGCGAATGGGATAAAAATGGACGGAAATTTTTAAAAGCGACGACGATTAACGAAACAAGGAACAACTTAAAAAATGGAGACGGCACACAGAAACAGAAACGTAGAAAGACAATATAAAAGGCGGCTCGGGAATTTTTGAGCCAAAGGTGAAAGCGTGCCGCGAAGAGGACTTCGAGCCTTCATCCAGAAGACCCCCACAGATGACCACTGGACAATGCTGCCCAAGCGCCAAAGAGGGGCAGAGAACAATAAGGAATTCCTAGAAATAACTATAACAATCACACCTATTCCTAGAAATAATTATAGCAATCCAGTCTACCTAGAGAAACTTTGTAATAAATAGGCGCATGCTTTGTGACTCTGAGTCCAAGTTAGGAGGAGCGATCCCCCTTGTGCCCGGTGTTGCAATAAACATACCTGCTTTATAACTCACAATGAGTCATGGAGTTTGTTTCTGCACATCCATTAGAAGGAATATCTAAAAGGCGCAGGCGCCAAGGAAAGATAACAAATTATTTAAAAAAAAAAAAAAAAAAAAAAAAAACAAAAAACCCAAGGGAATAAAGGCAGGTGCAGCAAGAAAATTGAAAAAGCGAGGGGAATGAGGGGAATGAAGGGAAAGAATAAAACACAGGACAGCAAATTAAGAGACGGAGAAATTTAAAATGCGAGCACGCTAAGGAAAGACAAGAAACGAAAACAAAGACTGAAATGGAATACAATTTTAAAATTTTAAAAGTTCTTGTGATTACAGAAATAATTAAAAAATCTAAAAGTCACGATGGAAAACTGAAATGGAAACATAGAAAGAAAATCTAAAAGGCATAGCATAGAAGACAGAAGAAATAAAGAAAAAAAGACAACAAAGGGAAAAAGTAGGCATAGAATGAAACTTGAGGAGCTAAGAGCGTGACACAAATAAAGGAAAAAACTGTGAAAGAGTCTGCAAACCAAGAGAGAATTGCGGAAAGAAAAATTAAAAAGCGACAGCGCCGAGAAAAGATGAGAAATAATTAAAAAATAAAGGGGAACAAATACAGACCGCAAACGGGATAAAAGGAGACAGAAAATTTTAAAAGCAATGAGGATTAAGGAAATAAGGAAAAAAAATTAAAAATAGCGATGGGCAATTAAAATACAAATGTAGAAATAAAATCTAAAAAAGGATGGCAACAAAGCGAGGCAAGAAATAATTTTAAAAAGGCAGTGAATGGAAAAAAACAGTAGGCGTAGAAAGAACTTTGAAAAAGCTAGGAGGTTTAAGGACATAAAGGGCAAAAATACAAACTAGGGACAGTAAACTAAAACAAATATGTAGAAAAAAATACGTAATACGAGAAGCCACTAAAGACAGACAAGAAATAATGTAAACATTTAGACACGGAAATAAAGACGGAGAACGGGATAAAAGTAGGGAGAGTTTTTAAAAACAACGATGGTTAAGGAAATAAGGAAAATTGAATAAACAAAGATGACGTCCTAAAACAGAAAGGTAGGATGTACATCTAAACAGCAATGGCGTAGAAGCGAGAGAAGAAACAATTAAAAAAAGACAGCTAAAGGAAAGAAAATTTAGAGACCAACAAGCATTAGGGAAATAAAGGAAAAAAATTATGGAAAAAAAAATGGTACAGTAAAGTATAACAAAGGTCTAGAAATTAAAGCTAAAAAGCTGCGGCGCTGAGGAATGACAATAAATAAAATAAAAATGAAGGTAGACAAATAAAGAAATGAACGAGATAAAGTAGACAGAAAATTTTAAAAGCTACGGGGATTAAAGAAATAAGGAAAAGATTTTAAAACAGACGTGACAAACAAAACAGATTTAGAAAGAAAATTTCTAAATCTACAGCACTAAGGAAAAATGAGAAATAAATTTTTAAAAATAGCAAAGGAAATAACAGCAGGCGTAGACAGAAAATTTAAAAAGCGAGGGAGATTAAACAAATAAAGAGGAGAAAAAGATACAGGGACAGCAAACTGTAATGGAGACTTAGAAAACCTGAAATGCGAGGGCGCTAAGGAAAGATGAGAAATAACTAAAATAACGACGTCAAACAAAAACACGCTAGCATTGAAAGAATATTAAAATAGCGAGCGGGCTTAGGAAAATAAAGGGAAAAACTAAAAAAACTGGAACATAAAGCTAAGATGTATGAAGAAAATTTCAAAAGCAAGAGCACTAAGGCAAGACAATAAATACTTCAAAGAAATAATAGCGAAAGAAAAAAAGTGAATAGGGTAAATGAATGAAACTGAAAAAAATGACAGGAGTTAAGGAAATAAAGCGAAAAATTCAAAAATAGGGATGGCAAACCAAAACGGGTGTAGAAAGAAAACCTAAAAATTGAGGGCTCTAAGGAAAGACAAGAAATAAAGGCGGAAAATTGGATAAAAGTAGACAGATGTTTTTAAGGGAAACGAGGATTACAAAAATAAAAAACTAAAAAGTGGTGAAAGCAAACTAAAACGGAGATGTAGAAATAACAAGTAAAACTCCACAGCGCTAAAGAAAAATGAGAAAAGTTAATTAAAAAATAAACGCGGCGAATGACATAGAAGTAGAAAATTAAAAAACCGACAAAGGTTAGAGAAATAAAAGGAAAAATTAAAACTTAAGGACAGACAACTAAAACGGAGACATAGAAAGAAATGCTGAAAAGCTAAAAGGCTGGGGGACCACGAAAACAGAAGAACCAAAAAGAAAGGCACCTATGGGGAAAAAGCCTACAGGAAGAACATTTTAAAAGCGAAGGGTGTTAAGGAAATAAAGGGAAAAACTAAAAAATAGGGACAGCAAACTAAAACGGGTATAGAAAGAAAACATAACAAGCGACGGCGCTAAGGAAACGTGACAAATATTCAAAAGCATGAACGATGAAATAAAGACCATGAACCAGGATAAATATATACAATCTAAAAAGCGATGGGGATTAAGGAAATAAATGGCAAAAAAAGAAGCGATGGCATACGAGAACATAGATGCAGAAAGAAAATTTTAAAAGCGAGGGCGCTAAGGAAAGATAAGAAATTATTTAACCGATAGCAAAATAAAAACAGCAAATGGGATAAACACAGGCACAGAAAGAAAATTTAAATAGCAACGGCACTAAAGACAGACAAGAAACAATTTTAAAAAGGCAGCAAAAGCATCAAAAGTAGGCGTAAAAAGAACACAGCTGTTAGGGAAGGAGAAAATTATGAAATACGGACAGCATACCAAAACAGAGACGTAAAGAGAAAGTTTAAAACGTGACCGTGCTAAGGAAAGACAAGAAAGAAAACATAAAGACAGCAAAAGGGACAAAAGTAGATGGGAAAATTAAAAACCAGCGGCAAGGAAGGAAGGAAGGAAAAAAAATGGCAATGGCAAACTATAAGGAGAAATAGAAAGACAATTTTAAAAGCAACGGCGCTAGTAAAAGTCCAGAAATAAAGACGTTGAAGGGGGAAAACTGGACATAGAAAGAACATAGAAAAAGCAATGGGCGTTAGGGAAATAAAGGAAAAAATGAAAGAAGAGGGACAGCACGCTAAAACAGATGTAGAAAGAACACGTGAAAAGCGACGGCGCAAAGAAAACGCAACAAATTATTTAAAAAAAACAGCGATATAAAGACAGCAAACGGAACAGAAGTCTAAAAGCAAAGGAGATCAGGCAAATAAATGGAAAAATGGCAAACTAAAACAAGAGAGGAAGAAAGAAAAACTAAAATGCGAGGGTGATAAGGAAAGAGAAGAAATAATTCAAAGTAAAGACAGAGGATGGGCTAAAAGAAGACAAAAAATTTTAAAAGCCACAGAGACCAACGAAACAAGGAACAAATTTTAAAAGAGACCGAGAACTAAATCAGAGACATAGAGACAAATTTAAAAAGCGTATGCGCTAAGGAAAGAAAAGCAATAATTTTAGGAAAAACAGCAAAGGGAATAAAATTAGTCATAGAAAGCAAATTTTGCAAGCAAGCCATTTTAGAGAAATAAAGGGAACAATCAAACGTAGGGACAGTGAAGTAAAATGGAAACGTAGGAAGAAAATCTAAAGAGTGTCAGCACTAAGAGAAGACGAGAAATAATTAAAAATAAAGATAGGGAATGGAATAAAAGAAGATATAAAATTTTAGAAGCAAATAGGATCAAGGAAATACGTAAAAAATTAAATCATAGCAACATTGAACTGAAAAAAGTAGAAAAAAATTGTGAAACAGGACAGGCGCTACAGAAAAAACAAGGACAAATAGGTGAAGAGACAGCAAATGAAATAACTGACAGACAATTTTAAAACCGATGGTGACCACAGAAACAAAGAACTAATTAAGAATTAGCTACAGCGAACTAAAATGGACACACAGAAGGAAAATGTAAAGAGCGCCGGCACCGAGGAAAAAAAGATGACAAAACAATTTAAAAAGGCAGAGGAAGAACTAAAAAATAGCAACGGCAAACTAAGACACAGATGGAAAATTTAAAAAGTAACAGCGCTAAGGAAAGAGAAGAAATTATCTAAAACTAAAGATAGCGATTGGGAAAAAGTTACACAGAAAGATTTTAGAAGCGAAGTAGATTATGAAAAGGAAGGAAAAAATGTTCAAAAATAGGGATCGCGAAGTAAAACCAAGACGCCGAAAGAGAATTTAAAAAGCGATGGGGCTAAAGAGAGAAGAAAAAAATTAACAAACACAGCACACAGGATAAAAGTAGACAGGGAGAACGTTTAAAAAGCAACAGCTATTAGGGAATTAAAGAAATAAATGAAATATAGGGATAACGAACTTCATAATAATAGTAAAAGCGATGGGCTACATGACCGACAAAGAACAATTAAAAATGGGGATGGGCAACTTCGTAAAAGTAGATGCAGAAGGAGAATTTCGAAAGTGACGGGGTAAAGGACAGAGGGGAAAAAAATTGAAAAATAAGGACAACAAACTGGATTAAAGTTGACATATTAGGAAAATTTAAAAAGCAAATGGATTAAGAAGAGAGAGAAAAAAATGCCTAAAAATAGGCTCGACAAACTACATAAATGAAATGAAATTCAAAAAGCAATAGAGGGCAGGCAGGAAGGAATAAAACACATGGACGGGGAACCGGTTAAACGTAGACACAAGAAGCAAATTTAGAAAGCAACAGGGTACTGGCCATACGGGCAAGAAGTTAAACATCAGGAGAGGGAACCTGACAGACAGTCCCAGCGAAAGGACATCGGAAGAGTGACAGGGAGAAGAGTAGAAGGGGTTGCTGAAAACAGATGTAGGTCACTGGGTAGAGGGAGACCTAGAACTGCAATTTTCCCAAGAAAGAGGGAAGAAGGCAGTGGGAGAAGAATGACATAATAACAGCTGGGCAGCCAGAACAGGAGAGACATAGAAAGGAAACGTAGAAGGCGACAAGAAACAGGGCAGTGTTGGCACAAGAACGTAACGCTTCGGGGAGCCAAACAGCCTGAAAAGGAGAGGAATGCAGGCAGAGATCTGGAGAAGCACAGCAGGGATGGGCCCAGACTCATGACTCACCGCAGCTCCCGGCAAAAGACCTTTGCTACCCTGAAGCTTCTCTGTCAATCTCTGCCACCTTCCTCTTGCGCAGTGCCAGCTGCCCGATCCTAGCCTGGACGCTTCTGTCCCGCGAGGCTTCCCAGACGCTTGACGCTTCGCACATGCAGCCGACAAAAGCAGCGAGCTCCCGAAGCCACGCGCCAGCAGTGCGCTGTGTCGGGGATGGCTCCGAGAAATCCTTCCTCGCTGCGGGTTTGACTGTTTCTTGCTGGAGGCAGCTGCCTGCGGAATGCCCTTCGATTTGCTCCTCGGCCAGCTCCTGCAGGCAGGCATGCTCCGGGATTCCCCTTGCCAGCAGGAGCCCGGAGGCACAGCAGGGCCGGCCCTATCCTCAGCCTCAGGGGCAGCACCAGGGGCTGCCCCAGCCCATCCCTGCCCACATCCTTTTTAATACCTTGGCCCGACCCTATTCTTACCTCACGTGTCCCACCCGGGCTGCCCTGGTAGACAGCTGGAGCCCATCCTGAAAGAACAGGGGCATTGGCTCCAGCCCTGCAGCACATGGCCCCCTCCCAGGCCCTTCTGCAGCCACCGTGGAAAAAAAGGGAGGATAAAAACCTGAAACACCGGGACAGTGAACTAAAATGCAGACGCAGAAAGAAAATCTAAAAAGCGAGGGCGCTAAAGAAACAGAAGAAATAGCTAAAACTCAAGACATCGAAGCAACAAAAGCAGGCATACGAAGAACATTTTAAAACTGATAAGCATTAAGAAAGTATAGGAAGTAATTATGAAATAGAGATAGCAAACTAAAAAGGTATGGCATTAATTTTGCAGAAGATAAACCCCCTTGCTTTCTAAGTCTCTTCACCAAAGTGAGAGGCTAGGTGCAGCTAGGTTTAAATTCTGAGTGATGTCCAATTTGCCACTACCAGTCCACTGGCGTTTAATATGTGTATTAAACTACCACGATTCTGGATACGCTAATAGCAGTCAGTCATGCTCATGAACTAGCACGGCTGCATTTGGTCACGTTCGGTGAGAAACTGTGACAACTGGCTACTTAAACAGTGCAGTTTTATTTGTGTAACAGGTATATATGTTTTTTGAATTGCCTGGGATAGTGACTGTCTGCAAGAAAGCACGTGCAAATATGAAACGCGTGAAAAGTTTATAAATAGTACAGCCTGGCTATAAACACTAGGGAGTAACTAGTCCTGAGAAAAGCGCTTAGTTTAAGTCTCACCCAAGGGGTCCCAAGGAGGGGGAGAGAAGCAAGGTTCAGCCGGTTGGCCGATCCCGGTTGTCAGAGGCAGTCTGAGGTGGAGTTTCCCTTGACTTGCTCACAGTGTTATCTTCTTTTCCTCCAAAGATGATCTTCTCTGAAAATCCCCCATTTCCCTGGCTATTTTTATATCCTTTCTACCTTTAAGGTGGAATTTGAGTGACTGTAGTCATACATACCTTTTATCATGATTGGTGTAAAATTCTCTCGCTTCACAATTAAAGGTATAGTTTACGAAAAATCGAGAACGCAGACTCAAAGAGGTGTGGTCGCACCTGGGAGGCGGGTAGCCTTCGCGGTGGAGGTGTGTTTTGGTATTAAAATGATATTAAAACAAGCAAAGTTCACGAGAGGATAGCGCTTTGCCAAGGTTTCGAAAAACGTGTCGGCTCAGGGGACCAGAAGAGCTGCTTATCGGTTCTAGAGAACCATTTCTTCCCGCTTTATCATCACGGAGCACGGCCACCGAGTCTCCGCGCCGTGCCGTCCTCTATGGTACATTGCAGGGAGTTGCTGTGTTAGTGGATTCCTCGCATGGCTGCTGCAGCTGTGTCCCATCCTCAGACCTCCTTTTGATTTCATGCTTTTCCTCAGTGGGTGAACGCGTTTTTCATATAAACCTTAATTTTACTAATAATTACACAAATGGAGACTCAGAACGAAAATTTTAAAACCAATAGCACAAAAGAAGGACGAGAAATAATTTTAAAAAACAGCAAAAGGAACAAAAGCGGGTCTAAAAAGAAAATTTAAAAAGCGAGGGGATTAGGGAAATAAAGGGAAAAACGAACAAACAGAACAGCAAACTAAAAGAAACAGAGAGAGAAAACTTACAAAGGGAGGGTGCTAAGGAAACACAGGAAATAAATTAAATACGAGGACAGGGCGATAAACACAGCAACCGGGATAAAATTATACAGAACATTATAAAAGAAATTAAGGAAACAAACCAAAATTTAAAGAGCGATGAGAAATTATACCGAGATGTAAAAAGAAACAAAATCTAAAAAGCAATGGCGCTAAGGAAACCTGAGAAAACACAATTAAAATGTAAAGGCGGCGAATGAGAGAAAGGTACGAAATTTAAAAAACGACAGAGATGAGGGAAATAAAGGGGAAAAAAATTAAAAATTATGGAAAGCAAACTAAAACAGAGACGTAGAAAATCTAAAAGGAAAGGGCGCTAAGGAAAGAGAATCAATAATTAAAAAAAAAGACATCGAAGGGAAAAAAGCAGACGTAGAACGCTCGGATACGAGGGGCATTAAGAATATAAAGGGAAAAACTAAAAAAATAGAGACAGCAACCTGAAAAAGCCTGAGGAAGAAAACTTAAAAAACAACAGCTCTAAGGAAACACAACAAATATTTTAAAGAAATAACACCACAATCAAGACAGTAAACTGGGATAAATGAATTAAATTTTAACAGGGGGGGGGATTAGGGAAATAAATAGAAAAAAATAAAAAGAAACATTGGCAAACTAAAATGGAGATGCAGAAGGTAAATTTAAAAAGCCATGTTGCCAACGGATAAGGAGACAAAATAATTAAAAAATAAATACAGAAATGAAATAAAAATAAAAATTTTTAAAAGCCCTGGGAGTAAGAGAGGAAAGAACTTAAAAACAAAAAGACCAAACTAAAAGGCAGCATTGTGGTTTAGTCCCTGCTGGTGACAACCAACCACGCAGTTGCTCTCTCCCACCCCCGGTGGCACAGGGAGGAGAGTCGGAAGGAAAAGGCAAAACGCGTGGGTTGCGATAAAAACAGTTTAACAGAACAGCAAAGGGAGAAGAAAGATAACAACGATTACCGATAAAAAGAATATACAGCATGCTATGTTCTCGCCGCCCAATGCTCACCTTCCTCATGACTAGCAAATCCCCCTCCTTCAGCCAGCTCGCCCCCTTAAATAACGAGTGTGACATCACACAGTACAGAACGTCCCGTTCAATCGGCTGGTTTCGGTTTGCCAGACCCGCTTGTTGTGAACATTAGCGCTGGCCCACCTGAACCCAGGAGGTAGACTTCAAAAACAAATTTTAAAATTGACAATGTAGAGGACAGATGGGAAAAAAGCAGACAATAGAGACACAAAAATACATGAACGTGAACACAGAAACAAAAATTCAAAAGTGAAGATATCGAGAGAGGAAAAAATTTTAAAACAGCAAAAAAAACTAAATAGCTAAGAGAAATGGAAAGAAAATTACAAAAGTGACCATGTACAGGACAGACGAGAACAAACTGAAAAAGAAAGGTGGCGAACTGGGTAATAATAGACTAGGAAAGAAAACGTAAAACCAACATGGTACCGGGCAGACGAGAAACCATTAAAAAACAGGGAGACACATCTTGATAAAAGCACACCTAGGACAAAAATTTTACAGGAGACGGGATACGGGAAACAGGAAAAAATTAACAAAGGGAGAGACAATGAGATAAAAGCACTCCTAGAAACAAAGTTTCAAAACTAATAGGAATGCGAAAGTGAACAACTGAAAAACAGGGACGGCGAGGTAGATAGAAGTAGACACAGAAAAATTAGTTTAAAAGCAACTGGATTAAGAAAATAAAAGAAAAATTAAAAATAGCGACAGCGAACTATAATGGAGACATAAAAAAAAATTATAACTGACAGGGTACACAACAGACAAGAAAGAATTAAAACTAGGGATGGGAGCTGGATAAAAGTAGACATAGATAGAAAATTGTAAAGGTGACGGTGCTAAGGAAAAACAAGAAAACTAAAAACCAAAACCAGCAAGTGGGATAAAAGTAAACACAGAAAGGGTATTTTGAAAAAATAATTGAGACAATAAAGTAAAAAAAAAAGAAAAACACAGACGGTGAAGTAAAACTGTCCTGGGTTCGGCCAGGACAGGGTTAATTTTCACCAGGAGCCAGGAGGGGACACAGCCGGGCAGGCTGACCCAACCTGGCCAAACAGAACAGGGTATTCCATACCACGTGCTGTCACACTGGGTTCTGGCTGGGGAGACCTGTGCGGCGGGAAGTCAGTCGAGGCTCGGGAGCACGCGGCAGCGGGTGGTGAGAGTCCCTCTGTGCATCCCTCTATTTGTTTTGTGTATTCTCCCTATCGGTATTGTTGTGGTTACTGTTCCCTTTGTTTGCTGTTCTGTTAGAACTGCCCTTATTCCGACCTATGCGTTTTTGCCTTTTTCTTTCTATTGTCCTCCCCAGCCCAGCGGGGAGAGGGGTGGCAGAGCAGCCGCGTGGCCCTATTGTTGCCAGCCACAGCCAAACTATAACAAAAATGCAGACAATGAAATAACATTTCAAAAGCAAATGTGTAAAGGACAGATGAGAAAAAAAAATACAGACAGCAAACTGGAAAAAAGATGACATTGACATGCGGAAAACAGACTCCACGATCTGTGAGATTGTAAAGTAGGTACGTTTATTCGGTGACGGGTGGCACGGGGGTAGCCCCACCAAAGTCGTGCGTGCCGGACAGTAACTTGCTTCTTCAATTTATACAGTCAAATATTATATATTTATCAAACTCCCAATCCACCTATACATATGCATGACTTATCCCTGCTTCATATTAAAATCAGTTCCAAAGCATCATTTCCATAGACTCCTCCCAGCTGCGCTTGTGCAGTGCCTCCTGGTGGTGGTCATAGGGAGTCCCAAGATGAAGGCTCATCCTCTTCGTCGCGGTGTTTGCTGATTGACTTTTGTTTCTGGACAAACTCAGTTCTCTTCTAGCTTCCATCCAAACCGCAAGGTCAGTCTTAGCTGGTTCTAGGCGACTCCCCAGCCCTTATCAGGAACTACCTGCCTTGTAAGGAAATGCAAGACTCTGCCTCAGTTAATTTACACAATAGATAAGCACTGTCAGTTCTCTGCACAGCAACTATCAGGCCGTGCTGCTTCTACTAAATTCCTTACCTATTAGGCAAGTCTGCTTCTAGTAAAATCCATTTAACCCCTTCCTTAAACATAGAAAATATTAAAAGTGACAGGAATTACGAAGATAAAGGAAAAAAGTTTAAAATTAACGATAGTAAACAAAATAAACAGAAACATAGAGAATAAATTTTAAAAGCGATGGGGATTAAGAGAGAAAAAGATTAAAAAAGAGAAACAGAAAGCTACGTAAAATCAGATGTAAACAAAAATTAACATCCATCAGATTAAGAGAGAAAAAATTACAAAATAAGGATGACAAACTAAATAGAGACATAGCAAGTATATCATAAAAGCAACAGGCCACACGGTGCGCAGAAAAGAAATAAAATATAGGGATAGGGAGCTTGACAACAGCAGACACCAAAGTTGAAAACCCAAGGGTTTAAGGGGGGGTAAGAATTAAAAAATAGGGAGAGCAAATAAATAAATGAAGACCCGGACAGAAAATTTAAACAGAGAGGGCGCTACTGAAATGCGAGGAATAATTTTTAAAAGACAGCAAATGGAAAAAAGAGAGGTGGAGCAAGAATATTTTAAAAGCAATAGGGAACTAAAGCAGCCCAAGACTACAGCTCCCAGCACGCCGCGAAAGGCACCTTCCCCTCTGCCCGAGCTGGCTGGGACACCGCGCCCCACCCGCCGGCGGTTCCGACGGGGTGCCACACCCCCACCGCTAGTCACCTCCGACGCAGTGCCCAGCAGGCCCCCCACAGGCACTGCTGCCCTCCTGGGGGCTTTCCCCAAGACCCGCCGGTCGGTCACCCCCCCTACCCACCCCCTCCCGTTCACTTTCTCTTTTGCAGCAGCTGGAGCTCGGCGACGGCTCCAGTCCTCTCTCGGCTCGCACTGGCCCCTCCGCAGCCACCCGGGGCACTGCAGCACCAGCACACCCACCGGCAGCCACCGAATTAAAGGGAGGGGCCGTCGCCATCAGCCCCGCTGCCCGCACCTGGGGCTTCTCCAGCCTCTGCCCATAGCTGGAGCCCAGCAGGAACAGGGAGCCATCTCCCACGGCACAAAGTGAGTCTCTTCCTCCCCTGGGGTCCCTTGCACCCCTCATCACATGCAAAGGAAGCACAAACACAGGCAAGAAGGCAAAAGAGACAATGAGTGTTTATTCAGTCACGCACCGAATGAGTCTGGGGAACCCGTCTGCTCCGAGCCTCGGTGCCCCTGACGCTCTCCCTGCCCCTGAGACACCTCGGCAGTCCTTCCCGGAGCTGCACCCATCAGTCCAGCAGAGAACAGTCGGTCAGTCGGCTCCTGGAGCCACACTCTGCTGGGCAGGGGCTGCCACAAATGAGAAGCAGGGTGCAGGCCGCTACAAGAGAGGAGAAAAATGACAGATGGCTGGACAGGGGCGGTGTAACGAGAAAGCACGAAGCAGGGAAAAGGACAGCGAAAGAAGAATGGGGACAGGCAGTCCCACAGAGATGGAGAAAGAAGCAGCATGGAGACAGGAAAAGCAGCAGCAGAAAAAAGAAAAAGGAGCAGGACACAGACCAAAAATGAAGAACGGGGAGCAGGAAGGAGATGCCAAAAAAAAAACAAACCTGCAGCATGACAGAGGAAAAAAGAATAGCGGCAGGGACCTGGACAAAGAGAGATGAGGAAATAGAATAGAATAGACATGGAGAAAGCAGTAGATCTGTGACGTGCTACGGAGCCGAGAAGGAAGGCCTCGAATCAAGGGACCAGGAGCCAGACAGAGAGCACCAAAGCAGAAATACTGACAGGCTATAGGACAGAAAAGGAGGAAAGCAATACTAGTAACCAAGAGCTGCACAGAAAGAAGGGAAGAAGGAAAAAAAGACCAAGAGGGAGGACCTAAACGATGAGGACAAGTCAGAGACAGATGGAGAAAGAAGGTAAACGAGCAGAAAAAAATTAATAATCGTAGCAATGTGAGAAAGAGAGGGAGCCAGGGGAGGGCCCAGGATGCAGAAGAGGGGTGACAGGGCCCGGTACTCACTGCAGCTCTCCGTCTCGGGGCTGCCGGGAGACTTTGACACTTCAGATGCTTCCCTCTCCTTCTCTCTTCCCTTCCTCTTCTGTAATTCCAGTCGTTTGGCTCTCCTCCACCTGAGAGAAAATGCATGTGGGTGTCTTAGAGCTCATATGAGACGCGGCTTCCTAGACAAGAAGCCTCACTGCACACTATATGCAGGAACAGGACAGAGAAAAAGAGAGAATATGATGAGTGGGAAGCAGAACACACGGATTGAGAGAGAGCTTGAATCAGAGGAATAAACAAGGCAGGAAAGAGAGATACAGGGAAGAAGCCACAAGAAAAGGGCCTTTCTGGACTCTACTCGCACCCCCCGGCCTCCCACCCCTTTCCAGCCTCCTATTTGTCTGGCCTCTACTCTCGCCCCTGGCCTCCCATCCCTCTGCGGCCTCCCACCCCTTTCCGGCCTCCTTTTTTTTTCTGGCCTCTACTCCCCCCTCCTCGGCCCCACCCCCCCCCCCCCCACCCCCCCCCAGTCTCCCCCCCTCATCAGCCTCCTACCACCCATTTTGCTGGCCTCTACTTAATTCAGCTTCCCACCCCTCTGCAACCTCCTACCTCTTTCCGGCCTCCACTCTCCCCCTCCCAGCTTCCAACGCTTTTTCAGCCTCCCACCCCCGTCCCACGGAGTGCATGACGCACTGACAGAGAGAGAACAGGGAACACAAAAAAAGGTACTAAGGAACAAAGAAAGGGTCAGACGACGAAGGGGGTGGTTAGGGTTGGAACGCCAACACAAACCAGCAAGGGGCCAGAGGACAGCGAGAGAGGAAGAGAAGAAAGGGCCGCTGGGAAGCAGGACAGAGAAGGAGAGAAAGGCAAAAAGGGAGAGCCGGATGGACAGGGAGGTACACTAATAAACAACCAGACAGGCAGCAGGATAGAGAGACAGGAAAATCGGGGACAGCAAGCAGGACAGAGGGACGGCGAGAGGAAACAAGGGCCAGGGAGCAGGACAGGGGTGGATAAAGAAGCACTGGGGCAGTAGGATAGACAAAGAGGGAAGGAAAGGCCAGAAGAAGGACAGGGAATAATAGCGAAGGGAGAGAAGGACAAGGAGCAGGACAGATTGTAAGAGAAAGACAGGGACAGGGAGCGGGACAAGGTGATACTGAGAGAGAAAAAGGGAACAGGGAGGCAGGATAAAGTGAAAGACAGGCAAAAATAAGAGATGGGGGAGCAGGTCAGAGACGGAGGGGGAAAAGCCTCGGCTGGGCAGCAGGGAAGAAGGGGGGAAAAAAAAAAAAACACTGGGCTGCGGGACAGAGAGGGAGGAATTAAAAAACAGACACAGGGAGCAGGACAGAATGACACAAAAAAGGGACAGAGAGAACAGCATTGGTGAGGGGAAAACAACCGTGATGTGCAGTGGGAGAGAGGTTTGGAGAAAGAAAAAAATACCGAGGAAGAGAGAAAGGAAAGAAGGGGCAGCTAGCTGCACAAGGGGATAGAGAAAGAAAGGATGGCAGAGCAAATGGCGCACAGAAAGGCAGAAAAAGCAGTGAGAGGAAGCAGGGCACAAGGACAGCAAGAGGAAAAAGGAAAGGGACAGGAATCTGTACAGAGACGGAGAAAAAAAAACAGCGGGGACACAGGAAAAGACACAGAAAGAGCAAGGCACAGAAAGATAGATCAGGACAGCGGCAGGATGGAGATGGAGGAAAAACTCTGCATGGTCAACAGGACACAGAGGAATACGAATATGGGCAGGGACTTAGACAAAGGGATACAGACGGCACAGGATGCGAGACAGAGCGACACACCAGAATAACGATAACGAGAGAGAAAGACACAGACTGTGAGAAGCATGTAGTGTGTCAGAAAAAAAGAGCAGTATATTAGGAGCCCTGCAAAGAGACAGAGTATGGAGAAAAAAACAAAGGGGGCCAGGGAGCAGCACAAAGGGTCAGAGAGAGTAACAGATGAAAAGAAGGAGGATGGGGACAGTGAGATACATGATGAAAAAAACCAGCGACAGTGAGCTAGACACAAGGATACAGAGAGAAAGAGAAAGAAGGAGGAGGAAGAGGAATAAGAAGGCAGGGACAGGGAGTAGCACGTACAGGCGCAGAGGAGAACACCAGCAGGGAACAGGGCAGAGAAAATGTGGAGGGAGAAAAAGAGGGAGAGGAAGGAGGACGCAAACATAAACAGAAGACGGGAGGTACGAGGAAGGAAAAAAAAAAAAAAAAAAATCATAGCACTGTAGGAAAGAGAGGGGGCCATGGGTGGGCTAAGGATGCAGAAGAGGGTCAACAGGGCCTCGAGGGCCCGGGACTCACCGCAGCTCTCGCTCTCAGCACTGCCGGGAGACTCTGCCGCTTCAGACGCTTCTCTCTCCTTCTCTCCTTCCTTCCTCTTCCCTAAGTCGGGTGACTTGGCCGTCCTCCACCCAAGAGAAAACGTACACGTCTCGCTGCTCTTACGAGATGAGGCTCCCTAGACACACAGCCTCACTCTCCGACATACTATGCACAGGAATAGGACAGAGGGAAAGAGAGAGAGAGCATGATGAGCGAGCAGCAGAACAGACAGATCAAGAGGGAATCTCAGATTCGTCGAGGTTGGAAAAGACCTGTAAGATCATCAAGGCTAACTGTCAACACAACAACATCATGCCTGCTAAACCACGCCCTGAAGTACCGTATCTACATATTTTTCGAATACCTCCAGGGACAGTGACTCCACCGCTTCCCTGGGCAGCCTGTTCCAATGCTTCACAACTTTCAGTTATGAAGTTTTACCTAATCTCCAATCTAAACCTCCCCTGATGCAACCTGAGGTCATTTCCTCTTGTCCAATCGCTAATTACTTGGGAGAAGAGACCAACACCCACTTCACTACAACCTCCTTTCAGGTAGCTGTAGAGAGCAATAAGGTCTCCCCTCTGCCTCCTCTTCTCCAGACTAAACAACCCCAGTTCCCACAGCCACTCCTCGCAAGACCTGTTCTTTAGAGCCCTCACCAGCCTCATTGCTCTTCCCTGGACACGGTCCAGCAACGCAGCGTCCTGCTTGTACTGAGGGGTCCAAAACCAAACACAGTACTCGAGGTGCCACCTCACCAGTGCTGAGTACAGGGGCACGATCACTGCCCTACTTCAGCTGCCCACCCTATTCCTGATACAAGCCAAGATGCCCTTGGCCTTCTTGACCACCTGGGCACACTGCTGGCTCATGCTTAGCTGGCTGCCAACCAACTCCAAGATACTTTTCTGCCGGGCAGCTCTCCAGCCACTCTTCCCCAACCCTGTAGCATTGCATGGGGTTGTTCTGACCCAAGGGCAGAACTCGGCACTTGAACCTCACGCAATTCTCCTCGTCCCATTGATCCAGTCTGTCCAGATCCCTCTGCAGAGCCTTCCTACCCACAAGCAGATCGACACTCCCACCCAGCTTAGTGTCATCTGCAAACTTACTGAGGAGCACTCAATCCGCTCAGTCAGATCATTGATAAAGGTATTAAACAAGACTGGCTCCAAAATGGAGCCCTGGGAAACTCCACGCGCGACCGGCCACCAGCTGGATTTAACTCCATTCACCACCACTCTCTGCTCTCGGCCCGAAAAATTTAATCGGAGGAATAAAGAGGGCAGAAGGGAGAGAAAAAGACAGGGAACAAGCCAGAGGGACAGGGGTGGGAGGGGGGGACACACAGGTCAGGACAAAGAGGTGGAGAAAGACAAAAAAAAAAGTCACGGGCTGCAGGATGAGAAAAAAGGCCAAGGAACAGGACAGAGGGGAGTAACGGGACAGTGAGCTGAACAGGGGCATATAGCGAGAAACGAAGGGCCAGGCAGCACTATGAAGAGATACAAAGAGTTACAGGGAGAATGGAGGACAGAGAGAATAAGAGAAAAGGGACAGCAAGCGGCACAGAGATGGAGAAAGAAATGCTGGCGACAGAGAGACGAGGAGGAGAGCAACCGGACGGAGTCAGAGAGAGGGAGAAAGGAAGGAAAAAATAGCGATGAGTAAAAGGGCAGAGGGACAAGGAAAAGACAAGAGGAAGGATAGAGCGACAGAGCGCCAGACAGAAAGATACTGTGAAATAGAGAGCAACAGGGAGCAGGACGCTGGGATAGACCGCAAACAAGAGCAACAGAGAGAATGGTACATCCTGGGACAAGAACATTGACTAGAGAGCTGCTGGCATGAACTTACTTCACCCTGGAGATACGATGAGCCAGAAGCAGTGGCCGATTGCTCCAGAGCCCCTTCAGACCTAGCTGTTCATGCAGATGCTGGGGCCAGCAATGGCCGTTTCGTCTGATTTAAAAAGGACGTGTTTAACAGCATCACCAGCACGCCTGGATAACTGGAACGTGCCCTATCCAGCAATGTATTCATACTCCCTTGCTTCACAAAAAGGCCAAAAAGGGGTGGGAGGCTGCAAAGGGGTGGAAGGGCAGGGGGAGCAAGTAGACGCCAGAAAATTTGGAGGTCAAAAAGGGTTGGGAGCGCAGAGCGCAAGTAGAAGCCAAAAGAAAATGGAGGCTGAAAAGGCGTGGGAGATCAAAAACTGGTCAGAGGCCAGAAAAACTGGAGGCTGAGAAGGCGTAGAAGGCCGGAGGGCAAGTAGAGGCCATAAAAAAAGTGGAGGGTGCAAAGGGCTGGGAGGCTAGTGGGTGCATAGAGGCCAAAAAGGGGTGGGAGGCCGAGGGGCAAGTAAAGGCCAGGAAAAAGTGGAGGCCGCAAAGGGGTGGGAGGCCAGAGGGCAACTAGAGGCCAGAAAAAGTGAAGGCCAAAAAGGAGTGGGAGGCCAGGGGGAGCAAGTAGAAGGCAGAAACAAAAAGCTTAGGCTGAAAAGGGGTGGGAGGCCATCAAAATTGGAGGTCGGTATTTTCAGACAGCTCTCTTCCTTCCTCTTCCTTTATATGCTACATATTAAGGAGGCCCTGCCTCTTTTCACGTGGATCTCAAAGTGAAGAGCTCATGCGCCGGAACTTCAGTGTACCCTGTCTCGCCTTCAGAAACAAGGAGTCCAGACGTCAGATGGCCAGGTTTAAGTAGCGGAGCACAATTATGTCACAAAAAGACGGGGTGGGAAGGAATAAAAGGCACTCTTTTCTCCACGAACAGAGTATCGCATTGAGATTGGGAATCACAATAATTTCCAGAAGTTTTGTGGAGAAAAAAGGATGGGATCCCAAGACAGCAAGTCAACCCCAACAGCTGCAGGAGAGAGGATGTGTGAACAACATCAGGTGCCGTCAGAAAGCAAACAGCCCAAGGGATGGGGTGGTAGGAGCACCAAGAGAAGAGGATGAACTTGCAGGAACCAAGATTGGACCTAGAGCAGAGAGAATAAGAGAAAAAGGACAGGGAGCAGGGCAGACATGGAGAATGAAACGTTGGCGACAGAGACAGGAGGAGAGCGACTGGACGGAGGCAGAGAGATGGAGAAAGTAAAATGTAATGATGCAAGCCAGAAGGACAAGGAAAAATCAGGAGGAAGGACAGAGTGAGAGAGAAAACAGGTGATGGACAGGACACCATAAAGAAAGATACTGTTAAAGAGAGCGCAAAAGGGAGCAGGATGCTGGAACAGACAGCAAACGAGAGCAACAGAGAGAACAGCAGCGAGGCGGAGCATCACAGAAAACAGAGGGATTCAGTGCAAGACCGAGGGGTGAAGCGATAAATAATAGGGCCGAAGAGCAGGACAACAGAAGAGAGACACAGAGAAGGGGACACATAAGACAACCGCAAATTGAGAGGGAGAAGAGCACAGAGGGTCACAGAGAAAAACAGAGGGATGGCAAAAGAGAAAAACAAGACGAGGGAGGAGGACTGAGGAGCAGAGACAAAAAGGCACAGGGAAAGGACAGAGATGGAGAAAACAAGCAAAGACGGGAGGCAGAACAAAGGTCAAAATGACAAGGACGGGGAGTGGAACAAAGGGATGGAAGAGGAAAGAACAGCGACGGGCTGCAGCATAGATGAAGAGAGAGAAGAAAAGCAAGAAGAGCAAGAGAAGAAAATGACAGAATGGTGGAGACAGAAAGACTGGGACATGGACACGTACAGGGGGGCCCGAGGGACACACACATCAGAAGGGTAGAAAGGAAGAGAGAGGGACGGGGAGCAAGACAGTGCGATAGAGCGAGACGGAGGGAGTGCGGTCCAAGGATATGAAAACAGAGGTACGGGGAAGAGGAAAGAATCACAGCAAGAGAAAGGCGAGGGTGGGGAGCAGGAAAGAGGCAGAGAATGAAAAAACAGCCACGGGCAGAACAACAGAAACAGAAAATAAAAAAATACTTCCACACACCAGGACAGAGGGATAGAGCAACGGTCGGGTGGGGGTGGGGAAATCAACATGGAGAAGGACAGGTAACACACAGCAGGACACCGGGGGAGTGAGAGGGAGGGAACACGGAGCAAGGCAGAGGAATGAAGAGCAAAAAAACTCCAACAAACAGAAAGCAAACTGGACAGAGATAGGCAGCAGTACAAAGAACTGGAGAAAGAAAAAACAGGGATAAGGACAGGGACAGAGAGGCAGAGAGAGGAACGGGGACCAAGACACTGGGATAAAAATGGGGAGCACGCCATGACCAAGGCACTGCGCACGTGCCACATGCTGACGGCACACGGGAGGGCCAGACCCTGCGCAGAATGCCAGGCTGAAGTACCACATTGCGGCTGGGGGAGGCGGCGGCGCTGCTGCGGTTCTGTGCAGTGCCAGTGCTGCGAGACCTCGCTTCGCACCCGAGGCGGCCACAGCGTTTCATTACCGGAAGCAGCGGTGAGCACGGTGGCAGCGCCCTGCAGCACCATTACTGGTGGGCGGCAGCACAAAATGCCTTGATCTGCGTCACGTGCCACAAATTAAAAAGTAGCGACGGTGAAGTAAAGTGGAGACATGGAAAGAAAATCTGAAATGCAATAGCACTGAGGAAAAATGAGAAAGAATAATTCAAAAATAAAGGCACCAAAGGAGATAAAATTAGAAACTATACAAGCAATAGAGATTAGGGAAATAAAGGGGGAAAATTCGAGAATAGGAACAGTAATCTAAAACAGCAGACACATAGAAGGAGAATCTAAACAGCAAGTTTGCTGATGACACCAAACTGGGAGGTGTGGTAGACACACCAGAAGGCTGTGCTGCCATTCAGTGTGACCTGCATAGGCTGGAAAGTTGGGTAGAGAGGAACCTGATGAGGTTCAACAAGGGCAAATGCAAGGTCCTGCACCTGGGGAGGAACAACCCCATGCATCAGTACAGGCTTGGGGTGGACCCGTTGGAGAGCCGCTCTGTGGAGAGGGACCTGGGTGTCCTGGTGGACGACAGGTTAACCATGAGCCAGCAGCATGCCCTGGCTGCCAAGAAAGCCAGTGGGATCCTGGGGTGCATCAAGAAGAGTGTGGCCAGCAGGTTGAGGGAGGATCTCCTCCCCCTCTACACTGTCCTGGTGAGGCCTCCTCTGGAGTACTCTGTCCAGTTCTGGGCTCCCCAGTTCAAGAAAGATGAAGAGCTACTGGAGAGAGTCCAGCAGAGGTCTACGAGGATGGTGAGGGGACAGGAACATCTTCCCTACGAGGAGAGGCTGAGGGAGCTGGGCTTGTTCAGCCTGGAGAAGAGAAGGCTGAGAAGGGACCTAATAAATGCTTATAAATATCTGAAGGGTGGGTGTCAGGAGGACGGGGCCAAGCTCTTTTCAGTGGTGCCCTGTGACAGGACAAGGGGCAATAGGCACAAACTGAGGCACAGGAAGTTCCGTCTGAACATGAGGAAGAACTTCTTCCCTCTGAGGGTGACGGAGCCCTGGAACAGGCTGCCCAGGGAGGTTGTGGAGTCTCCTTCTCCGGAGATATTCAAAACCCACCTGGACGAGGTCCTGTGCAGCCTGCTCTGGGTGACCCTGCTTCGGCAGGAGGGTTGGACGAGATGACCCACAGAGGTCCCTTCCAACCCCGACCATTCTGTGTGATTCTGTGAAACTAAGAAAAGAGAAGAAATAAATCCAGCGCATGTGATATAAGCCAAAAAATTTAAAAACCACAGGGATTAGGGAAACAACAGAAAAACTTTTTAAAATAGGGACCGTGAATTACAATCAAGAAGTTGAAAGAAAATTTAAACAGCGATGGCGCTAAGACGACCAGAAAAAAATTAACAAATAAACACAGCAGATAGGATAAAAGTAGACAGAACTTTTAAGAAGCAAAAGCAATTAGGGAGATAAAGAAAAAAGATTTTTAAATAGCAACAGCAAACTTAATACCGATTTTAAAACAAAGGGGGTACACGACCGACAATTAAAAATAGGGATTAGCAGCTTCATACAAGTAGGCATACAAAGAAAATTTTCAAAGCAAAGTGGTTCACGGACAGACAGAAAAAAAAAATTTAAAAATAGAGACAGTAAACTGGATAAAAGTTGACTAAGTAAGAAAATTTAAAAAGAAAAGAGATGAAGAACAGAGAGGCAAAAAAATTAAAAATAGGCTCAGCAAAGTAAATAGATGAAACAAAATTTTAAAAGCGATAAAGTCGAAGACAGGCAGGAATGAATAAAACACACAGGCGGGGAACTGGTTAAAAGTAGACATAGGGAGAAAATTTAGAAAGCAATGGAGTACTGGCGGTACAGGTAAGAAGTTAAACATCGGGAGACGGAGCCTGACTGACGGCCCCAAGGTAGGGACGTTGGAAGAGCAACGCAGTGCAGAGCAGAGGGGGGCAAACAGGCACAGGGCACTGGGTAGAAAGAGACCTAGAACTGCAGTTTTCCCAAGAAAGGGGGAAGAAGGCTGTGTGGGAAGAATGAAATAGTAACGGGTGGGGAGCCAGAAAGGGAGAGACATAGAAAGGAAATGTAGAAAACGACAAGATACAGGGTGGTGTCGGCAGAAGAGCAAAAACTT
Source organism: Opisthocomus hoazin (assembly GCF_030867145.1). Classification (NCBI taxonomy): domain Eukaryota; kingdom Metazoa; phylum Chordata; class Aves; order Opisthocomiformes; family Opisthocomidae; genus Opisthocomus; species Opisthocomus hoazin. The sequence continues at coordinate 346,147 of NW_027448720.1, read as the reverse complement.
CAGGGAGCCGGAGAGCCCAAAAAGGAGATGGAGACAAGGACAGGCACAGATCTGGAGAAGCGTGGCAGGGATGGGCCCAGACACACGACTCACCACAGCTCCTGGCACTGGCAGGAGACTTTCACTGCCGAGGTTTTTCTCTGTGCCTCTGCCACGTTCCTCCTCTGCCGACTGCCGGACCCTCACCTGCCCAGGAGCAGGTGGTGAGTGCCTCGATGCTTCTCTCCCACAAAGCTTCCCGGATGCATGGCAGCTCACGCATGCAGCCGACAGAGGCACTGAGCTCCCAGAGCTGCGTGCTGGTGGTGCACTCTGTCAGGGATGGCTGGGAGCGATCCTTCCTCGCTGCGGGGACCGGCTGTTTCTTGCTGGAAGCAGCTGCCTGCTGAATCCCCTTCATCTCGCTCCTCAGCCAGCTCCTGCAGGCAGGCATGCCAGGGAAGCCCCCTCCCCACACTGAGCCCCTTGGCACTGCAGGGATGGGGCAGCCCTAGTAGGTGCAGCCTGTGAGGCTGGAGGCGGAGGACCGGGTCAGCCCTGCAGCCTTTTTAACACCTTGGCCCAACCCCATCCTCTACTCACGTGTCCCACCTGGGCAGCTCCAGCCCACAGCTGGAGCCCATCTGAAACAGGGGCAGTTGCCCCACCCCAGCAGCACATCGCCCTCTCCCCCGGACCCCACTGCAGCCACTTGCTGTGCAAGAAATAGAAGGAAAATTTTGAAAAATTGGGACAGCGAACTAGAACGAGATGTAGAAAGAACATCTAAAAAGTGAGTGCGCTCAATAAAGACAAGAAAATAACTGAAAATAAAGACTTTGAAGGGATAAAAGTAGGCATATGAAGAACATTTTAAAAGCGATAGGTATTAGGGAAGTAAAGAAAGAAATTGTGAAATACAGATAGCGAACAAAAACAGATGTAGAAAGAAAATTTAAAAAGCAAGGGCACTAAGGAAAGACAAAAAATAATTGAAAAATAAAGGTAGACAAATAAAGACTGCAAGCAGGATAAAAGGTAAACAGAAAATTTTAAAAGCAATGGGGAGTAAGGAAATAACGAAAAAACTTAAAAACAGAGACCGCAAACTAAAATGGAGACCTAGAAAGAAAATTTAAACGTCTATGGCACTGAGGAAAGACAAGAAATAGCTTTTAAAAAAAAAAGCAAAGGGAATAAAAGCAGGTCTATAAAGAGAATTTTAAAACAAAAGGAGATAAGGGAAATAAACAGAAAAAATAAAACATAGGGACAGCAAACAGACCTAAGAAATGTAATAGGCAAGGGCACAAATGAAAGACAAGAAATAACTAAAATAGACATCAAAGGGAAAAAATTTAAGCACACAGAAACAACATTCTGAAAGCGAGTGTGCTTAAGAAAATTAAGGGAAAAAATAAAATAGGGATAGCAAACAGATGTAGAAAAAAAAAATTTAAAAGCAGCAGAACTACAGAAAGACAAATATTTAAAAGAAATAAGAGTAAAATAAAAAAAACAGTGAACTGGGTAGATGTATAAAATATAAAAAGGAATGAGGATTAGGGAAATACAGGGAAAAAACAAATAGGCACAGCAAACTAAAAGATGGAGAAAGAAAACTTAAAAAGCAAAGGCACTAAGACAAGAAATAATTAAAACACAAGGACAGTGAAATAAAGACAACAAATGGGATAAAAGTAGACAAAATTTTAAATTAAATGGGGATTAAGGAAATAAGCAAAAATTAAAATAGTGATGAGGAATTACATCAACACATAGAAAATCTAAAAAGCTATGCCATTAAGGAAAAATGAGACTCATTTAAAAATAAAGACAGTGAATGAGATAAAAGTGGAAAATTTTAAAAACAAAGAAGATTAGAGAAATAAAGGGAAAAACTAAAAAATAAGGACAGCCAACTAAAAGGGATGGAGAAAGAAAATTTCAAAAGTGATGGCACTAAGGAAACAAGAAATACTTTAAAAAATAACAGCAAATTAAAGAACGAACTGGGATAAAAGTGTAAAATTTACAAAGGAAAGGAGGATTAGGAAAACAAAGAGGAAAAAATAAAGAAATGGCAGCAAACAAAAAAGGAAACATAAAAAGGAAATTTTAAAAGCGATGGCACTAAGGTATAAGAAGACAAAATAATGAAAAAAATAAAGTGAGCAAATGATATAAAAGTGGAAATTTTTAAAAGCCAAGGAATTAAGAGAGGAAAGAACTACAAAACAGCAACAGCAAACAAAAATGCAGTATTGTGGTTTAGCCCCAGCAGGCAACAAAGAACCACGTGGTTGCTCTCTCACCCTCCTCCCACCCCCAACGGGATGGGGAGAAGAATCAGAAGGAAAAGGCAAAAACTTGTGGGTGGGGATAAACACAGTTTAACAGGACAGCAAAGGGCAAAGAAAATACCAAGAATAATACTGATTTAAAACAAATATATATATATATACACACACACACACACGCACACATACAGTGTAATTTTCTCACAGCCCAGTGCTCAGCTTGCTCCCAAGTAGCAAATCTCCCTGCTCCAGCCAGTTCCCCAATTTAAATACCAAACATAATGTCACACGGTATCAGGTATCACATTTGACTGGCTAGTTTGAGTCAGCCAAAATGGCTTCTTGTGAAAATTAACTCTATTCCAGCTGAACCCAGTCACACAGACAGACAATAAATTTTAAGAAGCGACAGCAGTAATGGAAAAAGCAAAAATTATTAAAAAATAAAGACAGTAAACAGGATAAAAGTAGGCATAGAAAGAGTAATTAAAAAGCAAGGGCACTAAAGAAAAACAGGAAGCAGTTAAAAAAGACAGCGAAGGGAATGAAAGTAGACAAAGAAAGAGCATTTACAATCGATAGCCATTAGGGAATTAAAGGAAAAAACTAAACTAGAGACAGTATACTAAAACAGAGATCTAGAGAGAAAAATTAAAAAGCAAAGGCACTAAAGAAAGACAAGAAATAATGAAAAAAAAAAAGGAAAGGGAATAAGCGAGGCAGACAAAAAACATATAAAGAGGATTAGGTATTAGTGAAATTGGATTATCATTGTGGCGGTGTTACGCTGGCCGCAGGATCACAGAGGCCTTGGCATCATCATCGCAGAATCACAGTGTTGGGGGTTGGAAGGGACCTCTGTGGGTCATCTCGTCCAACCCCCCTGCCGAAGCAGGGTCACCCAGCACAGGCTGCACAGGACCTTGTCTATGCAGGTCTTCAGTATCTCCAGAGAAGCAGAAACCACAGCCTCCCTGGGCAGCCTGTTCCAGGGCTCCATCACCCTCAGAGGGAAGAAGTTCTTCCTCCTGTTCAGCTGGAACTTCCCGTGCTTCAGTTTGTGCCCGTTGCCCCTTGTCATGTCGCTAGGCACTACTCAAAAGACACTGGCCCCATCCTCCCAACACACACCTTTAAGATATTTATAAGCATTTATAAGGTCCCCTCTCGGCCTTTTCTCGACGCTAAACAAGACCAGCTCCCTCAGCCTCTCCTCGTAGGAGAGATGCTCCAGTCCCCTCATCATCCTCGTAGCCCTCTGCTGGACTCTCTCCAGTAGTTCCTCATCTTTCTTGAAGTGGGAAACCCAGAACTGGACGCAATACTCCAGATGGGGCCTCACTACAGCAGAGAAGAGGAGAAGGAGAACCTCCCTCTAGCTGCTGGCCACACTTTTCTTAATGCACCCCAGGATCCCACTGGCCTTCTTGGTAACCAGGGCACACTGCTGGCTCATGGTCAACTGGTCATCCACCAGCACACCCAGGTCCCTCTCCACAGAGCCGCTATCCAACAGGTACGCCCCGAGCCTGTACTGGTGCATGGGGTGGCACAAAAGCAGCAGTAACACGGAGGCAGCGGGCCTCACCACGATAGCGGCAGCAGCGATGTAATGGCAGAACATAACTGCAAGACAAAAAAGACTTGATTGGCACAATGGCCAGGAGGATATGCACTCGAAACTCTCCGGAGGGCTGCCAAAGCTCCTGCTGATCAGGAAAAGCTATGGAGACATTGAAACCCACACAAGAGATGAGAAAAGACAGAGAAGGAAAATACCGTGCCCAGACACTCCTGTTCTGAAAACAAACCCACTCCCTTTCCACGCCCAAAGGGGCCCGCTCCTGCACAGCCCTCTCCCCTGCGCTAACTTTACAAGCCCTCCCCCTGCAATTCACAACCGTGGTCCCCTCCCTCCAGTCCCTCAACTTAGCTTTCAGGGGGCCAGGGGTCTGACTCCATCCTCGACAAAAAGCACCTTGGCTAACTGGGATGCTCCTGCAGTCGCCTGCTTCCGTTTTGTCATCTGAAAAGCAAAACGAGGAGACGACAACACAGACGACACACAGGGCTGACAGTAAGCATCACACTGGCCAACGCCGACCTCTTCCACAACCACCTCCTCCTCAGAAGCACCGGGGTGCTCCACTCACCTGCACGTTCCAGAGTCGGACGCTGCGGCCTCCGTCGCTTCTGCAACCTGAGATACCGAGAGACACAAAATTACCCTGGCGCCCGTGAGAAGTCACCCGCCCCACGCTCCTCCTCGCTGCCACCCCAGCTCACCTCAAACAGTTGTCCAGTGCCACAGGTGGCCCGCACGGCCCCTGCAAAACCAAGAGACACACCCCTCACTCAGTCGCTGCACAATAATTTGCTCTCGCACGCTGACCCGGCACACAACCGCCTCACCTTCTCAGACCTCTTGTCAGCACGCCGCTTCGCCCCTCTGAGGCTACGTGCGCCACCTGCAATAAAAACAAAGCAAACGGCACATGCTGAGATACCGCCCGAAACCAAAGCCTGCCCGCATCCGTTCCGATCTCCTGCTCCTTTACCTTGGCCGCTCACCCACCCTGGCCCTGCCGTTTACAGGTTCCCCCGTTGCCCCGGGCAGAGCAGCTCCAAGCCAAAACACGCACAGGCACACACCGACGCTACGCGCAAGACCACAAACAACGGGCTTCAAAGAAGAGAGAAGACTCTCCTCCGCAAGAAGGAGGACTCCCCGACGGGTGACACCGTCGGACAAGAAGACCTACAGGGCCGCGACGGCCCAGAGCACGGAGCCTCCACGGAAGCCCCGGAAAAACAGAGTCAGACAGCACGGTCCCTGGCACGAAGATACGGTCAAAAGAGACGGCGCATGTGCAAGAAGCCCGGCTTCAAGACCTAAGAACATCAGGATGCAGGGAAGAGCTCCCACTCTCCACGAAAATGGACCGCTAGAGACAAGAGCTGCCGACACAGCCTGGAACGACGCCGCAAAAGAGAACCGACCGGAAACTTCCACGCCACGAGACCGATCCACGCTTTACGCTTGTAAGGCAAGAAGAGAAGCACCCACTTGGCACTATGCCGACGAGCAGGGGCATTCGAGACTCCGGGGCGGTGCCCGATGTGCACAAAGAGCCGTGAGGATGTTGAGATACAGGTACGGTCTAAGACACAGAAGACAGATGACAAAAACGACACAGCACCACAGACACAGCCTGGAGCGGTCCTGCCCAACTGGGCCGAAGAGAAACCCCTTCCTTCTCTTTCCACGCCCAAAGGGGCCCGCTCCTGCACAGCCCTCTCCCCTGCGCTAACTTTACAAGCCCTCCCCCTGCAATTCACAACCGTGGTCCCCTCCCTCCAGTCCCTCAACTTAGCTTTCAGGGGGCCAGGGGTCTGACTCCATCCTCGACAAAAAGCACCTTGGCTAACTGGGATGCTCCTGCAGTCGCCTGCTTCCGTTTTGTCATCTGAAAAGCAAAACGAGGAGACGACAACACAGACGACACACAGGGCTGACAGTAAGCATCACACTGGCCAACGCCGACCTCTTCCACAACCACCTCCTCCTCAGAAGCACCGGGGTGCTCCACTCACCTGCACGTTCCAGAGTCGGACGCTGCGGCCTCCGTCGCTTCTGCAACCTGAGATACCGAGAGACACAAAATTACCCTGGCGCCCGTGAGAAGTCACCCGCCCCACGCTCCTCCTCGCTGCCACCCCACCTCACCTCAAACAGTTGTCCAGTGCCACAGGTGGCCCGCACGGCCCCTGCAAAACCAAGAGACACACCCCTCACTCAGTCGCTGCACAATAATTTGCTCTCGCACGCTGACCCGGCACACAACCGCCTCACCTTCTCAGACCTCTTGTCAGCACGCCGCTTCGCCCCTCTGAGGCTACGTGCGCCACCTGCAATAAAAACAAAGCAAACGGCACATGCTGAGATACCGCCCGAAACCAAAGCCTGCCCGCATCCGTTCCGATCTCCTGCTCCTTTACCTTGGCCGCTCACCCACCCTGGCCCTGCCGTTTACAGGTTCCCCCGTTGCCCCGGGCAGAGCAGCTCCAAGCCAAAACACGCACAGGCACACACCGACGCTACGCGCAAGACCACAAACAACGGGCTTCAAAGAAGAGAGAAGACTCTCCTCCGCAAGAAGGAGGACTCCCCGACGGGTGACACTGTCGGACAAGACGACCTACAGGGCCGCGACGGCCCAGAGCACGGAGCCTCCACGGAAGCCCCGGAAAAACAGAGTCAGACAGCACGGTCCCTGGCACGAAGATACGGTCAAAAGAGACGGCGCATGTGCAAGAAGCCCGGCTTCAAGACCTAAGAACATCAGGATGCAGGGAAGAGCTCCCACTCTCCACGAAAATGGACCGCTAGAGACAAGAGCTGCCGACACAGCCTGGAACGACGCCGCAAAAGAGAACCGACCGGAAACTTCCACGCCACGAGACCGATCCACGCTTTACGCTCGTAAGGCAAGAAGAGAAGCACCCACTTGGCACTATGCCGACGAGCAGGGGCATTCGAGACTCCGGGGCGGTGCCCGATGTGCACAAAGAGCCGTGAGGATGTTGAGATACAGGTACGGTCTAAGACACAGAAGACAGATGACAAAAACGACACAGCACCACAGACACAGCCTGGAGCGGTCCTGCCCAACTGGGCCGAAGAGAAACCCCTTCCTTCTCTTTCCACGCCCAAAGGGGCCCGCTCCTGCACAGCCCTCTCCCCTGCGCTAACTTTACAAGCCCTCCCCCTGCAATTCACAACCGTGGTCCCCTCCCTCCAGTCCCTCAACTTAGCTTTCAGGGGGCCAGGGGTCTGACTCCATCCTCGACAAAAAGCACCTTGGCTAACTGGGATGCTCCTGCAGTCGCCTGCTTCCGTTTTGTCATCTGAAAAGCAAAACGAGGAGACGACAACACAGACGACACACAGGGCTGACAGTAAGCATCACACTGGCCAACGCCGACCTCTTCCACAACCACCTCCTCCTCAGAAGCACCGGGGTGCTCCACTCACCTGCACGTTCCAGAGTCGGACGCTGCGGCCTCCGTCGCTTCTGCAACCTGAGATACCGAGAGACACAAAATTACCCTGGCGCCCGTGAGAAGTCACCCGCCCCACGCTCCTCCTCGCTGCCACCCCAGCTCACCTCAAACAGTTGTCCAGTGCCACAGGTGGCCCGCACGGCCCCTGCAAAACCAAGAGACACACCCCTCACTCAGTCGCTGCACAATAATTTGCTCTCGCACGCTGACCCGGCACACAACCGCCTCACCTTCTCAGACCTCTTGTCAGCACGCCGCTTCGCCCCTCTGAGGCTACGTGCGCCACCTGCAATAAAAACAAAGCAAACGGCACATGCTGAGATACCGCCCGAAACCAAAGCCTGCCCGCATCCGTTCCGATCTCCTGCTCCTTTACCTTGGCCGCTCACCCACCCTGGCCCTGCCGTTTACAGGTTCCCCCGTTGCCCCGGGCAGAGCAGCTCCAAGCCAAAACACGCACAGGCACACACCGACGCTACGCGCAAGACCACAAACAACGGGCTTCAAAGAAGAGAGAAGACTCTCCTCCGCAAGAAGGAGGACTCCCCGACGGGTGACACTGTCGGACAAGACGACCTACAGGGCCGCGACGGCCCAGAGCACGGAGCCTCCACGGAAGCCCCGGAAAAACAGAGTCAGACAGCACGGTCCCTGGCACGAAGATACGGTCAAAAGAGACGGCGCATGTGCAAGAAGCCCGGCTTCAAGACCTAAGAACATCAGGATGCAGGGAAGAGCTCCCACTCCTCACGAAAATGGACCGCTAGAGACAAGAGCTGCCGACACAGCCTGGAACGACGCCGCAAAAGAGAACCGACCGGAAACTTCCACGCCACGAGACCGATCCACGCTTTACGCTTGTAAGGCAAGAAGAGAAGCACCCACTTGGCACTATGCCGACGAGCAGGGGCATTCGAGACTCCGGGGCGGTGCCCGATGTGCACAAAGAGCCGTGAGGATGTTGAGATACAGGTACGGTCTAAGACACAGAAGACAGATGACAAAAACGACACAGCACCACAGACACAGCCTGGAGCGGTCCTGCCCAACTGGGCCGAAGAGAAACCCCTTCCTTCTCTTTCCACGCCCAAAGGGGCCCGCTCCTGCACAGCCCTCTCCCCTGCGCTAACTTTACAAGCCCTCCCCCTGCAATTCACAACCGTGGTCCCCTCCCTCCAGTCCCTCAACTTAGCTTTCAGGGGGCCAGGGGTCTGACTCCATCCTCGACAAAAAGCACCTTGGCTAACTGGGATGCTCCTGCAGTCGCCTGCTTCCGTTTTGTCATCTGAAAAGCAAAACGAGGAGACGACAACACAGACGACACACAGGGCTGACAGTAAGCATCACACTGGCCAACGCCGACCTCTTCCACAACCACCTCCTCCTCAGAAGCACCGGGGTGCTCCACTCACCTGCACGTTCCAGAGTCGGACGCTGCGGCCTCCGTCGCTTCTGCAACCTGAGATACCGAGAGACACAAAATTACCCTGGCGCCCGTGAGAAGTCACCCGCCCCACGCTCCTCCTCGCTGCCACCCCAGCTCACCTCAAACAGTTGTCCAGTGCCACAGGTGGCCCGCACGGCCCCTGCAAAACCAAGAGACACACCCCTCACTCAGTCGCTGCACAATAATTTGCTCTCGCACGCTGACCCGGCACACAACCGCCTCGCCTTCTCAGACCTCTTGTCAGCACGCCGCTTCGCCCCTCTGAGGCTACGTGCGCCACCTGCAATAAAAACAAAGCAAACGGCACATGCTGAGATACCGCCCGAAACCAAAGCCTGCCCGCATCCGTTCCGATCTCCTGCTCCTTTACCTTGGCCGCTCACCCACCCTGGCCCTGCCGTTTACAGGTTCCCCCGTTGCCCCGGGCAGAGCAGCTCCAAGCCAAAACACGCACAGGCACACACCGACGCTACGCGCAAGACCACAAACAACGGGCTTCAAAGAAGAGAGAAGACTCTCCTCCGCAAGAAGGAGGACTCCCCGACGGGTGACACTGTCGGACAAGACGACCTACAGGGCCGCGACGGCCCAGAGCACGGAGCCTCCACGGAAGCCCCGGAAAAACAGAGTCAGACAGCACGGTCCCTGGCACGAAGATACGGTCAAAAGAGACGGCGCATGTGCAAGAAGCCCGGCTTCAAGACCTAAGAACATCAGGATGCAGGGAAGAGCTCCCACTCTCCACGAAAATGGACCGCTAGAGACAAGAGCTGCCGACACAGCCTGGAACGACGCCGCAAAAGAGAACCGACCGGAAACTTCCACGCCACGAGACCGATCCACGCTTTACGCTTGTAAGGCAAGAAGAGAAGCACCCACTTGGCACTATGCCGACGAGCAGGGGCATTCGAGACTCCGGGGCGGTGCCCGATGTGCACAAAGAGCCGTGAGGATGTTGAGATACAGGTACGGTCTAAGACACAGAAGACAGATGACAAAAACGACACAGCACCACAGACACAGCCTGGAGCGGTCCTGCCCAACTGGGCCGAAGAGAAACCCCTTCCTTCTCTTTCCACGCCCAAAGGGGCCCGCTCCTGCACAGCCCTCTCCCCTGCGCTAACTTTACAAGCCCTCCCCCTGCAATTCACAACCGTGGTCCCCTCCCTCCAGTCCCTCAACTTAGCTTTCAGGGGGCCAGGGGTCTGACTCCATCCTCGACAAAAAGCACCTTGGCTAACTGGGATGCTCCTGCAGTCAGTCGCCTGCTTCCGTTTTGTCATCTGAAAAGCAAAACGAGGAGACGACAACACAGACGACACACAGGGCTGACAGTAAGCATCACACTGGCCAACGCCGACCTCTTCCACAACCACCTCCTCCTCAGAAGCACCGGGGTGCTCCACTCACCTGCACGTTCCAGAGTCGGACGCTGCGGCCTCCGTCGCTTCTGCAACCTGAGATACCGAGAGACACAAAATTACCCTGGCGCCCGTGAGAAGTCACCCGCCCCACGCTCCTCCTCGCTGCCACCCCACCTCACCTCAAACAGTTGTCCAGTGCCACAGGTGGCCCGCACGGCCCCTGCAAAACCAAGAGACACACCCCTCACTCAGTCGCTGCACAATAATTTGCTCTCGCACGCTGACCCGGCACACAACCGCCTCACCTTCTCAGACCTCTTGTCAGCACGCCGCTTCGCCCCTCTGAGGCTACGTGCGCCACCTGCAATAAAAACAAAGCAAACGGCACATGCTGAGATACCGCCCGAAACCAAAGCCTGCCCGCATCCGTTCCGATCTCCTGCTCCTTTACCTTGGCCGCTCACCCACCCTGGCCCTGCCGTTTACAGGTTCCCCCGTTGCCCCGGGCAGAGCAGCTCCAAGCCAAAACACGCACAGGCACACACCGACGCTACGCGCAAGACCACAAACAACGGGCTTCAAAGAAGAGAGAAGACTCTCCTCCGCAAGAAGGAGGACTCCCCGACGGGTGACACCGTCGGACAAGACGACCTACAGGGCCGCGACGGCCCAGAGCACGGAGCCTCCACGGAAGCCCCGGAAAAACAGAGTCAGACAGCACGGTCCCTGGCACGAAGATACGGTCAAAAGAGACGGCGCATGTGCAAGAAGCCCGGCTTCAAGACCTAAGAACATCAGGATGCAGGGAAGAGCTCCCACTCTCCACGAAAATGGACCGCTAGAGACAAGAGCTGCCGACACAGCCTGGAACGACGCCGCAAAAGAGAACCGACCGGAAACTTCCACGCCACGAGACCGATCCACGCTTTACGCTTGTAAGGCAAGAAGAGAAGCACCCACTTGGCACTATGCCGACGAGCAGGGGCATTCGAGACTCCGGGGCGGTGCCCGATGTGCACAAAGAGCCGTGAGGATGTTGAGATACAGGTACGGTCTAAGACACAGAAGACAGATGACAAAAACGACACAGCACCACAGACACAGCCTGGAGCGGTCCTGCCCAACTGGGCCGAAGAGAAACCCCTTCCTTCTCTTTCCACGCCCAAAGGGGCCCGCTCCTGCACAGCCCTCTCCCCTGCGCTAACTTTACAAGCCCTCCCCCTGCAATTCACAACCGTGGTCCCCTCCCTCCAGTCCCTCAACTTAGCTTTCAGGGGGCCAGGGGTCTGACTCCATCCTCGACAAAAAGCACCTTGGCTAACTGGGATGCTCCTGCAGTCGCCTGCTTCCGTTTTGTCATCTGAAAAGCAAAACGAGGAGACGACAACACAGACGACACACAGGGCTGACAGTAAGCATCACACTGGCCAACGCCGACCTCTTCCACAACCACCTCCTCCTCAGAAGCACCGGGGTGCTCCACTCACCTGCACGTTCCAGAGTCGGACGCTGCGGCCTCCGTCGCTTCTGCAACCTGAGATACCGAGAGACACAAAATTACCCTGGCGCCCGTGAGAAGTCACCCGCCCCACGCTCCTCCTCGCTGCCACCCCACCTCACCTCAAACAGTTGTCCAGTGCCACAGGTGGCCCGCACGGCCCCTGCAAAACCAAGAGACACACCCCTCACTCAGTCGCTGCACAATAATTTGCTCTCGCACGCTGACCCGGCACACAAGCGCCTCACCTTCTCAGACCTCTTGTCAGCACGCCGCTTCGCCCCTCTGAGGCTACGTGCGCCACCTGCAATAAAAACAAAGCAAACGGCACATGCTGAGATACCGCCCGAAACCAAAGCCTGCCCGCATCCGTTCCGATCTCCTGCTCCTTTACCTTGGCCGCTCACCCACCCTGGCCCTGCCGTTTACAGGTTCCCCCGTTGCCCCGGGCAGAGCAGCTCCAAGCCAAAACACGCACAGGCACACACCGACGCTACGCGCAAGACCACAAACAACGGGCTTCAAAGAAGAGAGAAGACTCTCCTCCGCAAGAAGGAGGACTCCCCGACGGGTGACACTGTCGGACAAGACGACCTACAGGGCCGCGACGGCCCAGAGCACGGAGCCTCCACGGAAGCCCCGGAAAAACAGAGTCAGACAGCACGGTCCCTGGCACGAAGATACGGTCAAAAGAGACGGCGCATGTGCAAGAAGCCCGGCTTCAAGACCTAAGAACATCAGGATGCAGGGAAGAGCTCCCACTCTCCACGAAAATGGACCGCTAGAGACAAGAGCTGCCGACACAGCCTGGAACGACGCCGCAAAAGAGAACCGACCGGAAACTTCCACGCCACGAGACCGATCCACGCTTTACGCTTGTAAGGCAAGAAGAGAAGCACCCACTTGGCACTATGCCGACGAGCAGGGGCATTCGAGACTCCGGGGCGGTGCCCGATGTGCACAAAGAGCCGTGAGGATGTTGAGATACAGGTACGGTCTAAGACACAGAAGACAGATGACAAAAACGACACAGCACCACAGACACAGCCTGGAGCGGTCCTGCCCAACTGGGCCGAAGAGAAACCCCTTCCTTCTCTTTCCACGCCCAAAGGGGCCCGCTCCTGCACAGCCCTCTCCCCTGCGCTAACTTTACAAGCCCTCCCCCTGCAATTCACAACCGTGGTCCCCTCCCTCCAGTCCCTCAACTTAGCTTTCAGGGGGCCAGGGGTCTGACTCCATCCTCGACAAAAAGCACCTTGGCTAACTGGGATGCTCCTGCAGTCGCCTGCTTCCGTTTTGTCATCTGAAAAGCAAAACGAGGAGACGACAACACAGACGACACACAGGGCTGACAGTAAGCATCACACTGGCCAACGCCGACCTCTTCCACAACCACCTCCTCCTCAGAAGCACCGGGGTGCTCCACTCACCTGCACGTTCCAGAGTCGGACGCTGCGGCCTCCGTCGCTTCTGCAACCTGAGATACCGAGAGACACAAAATTACCCTGGCGCCCGTGAGAAGTCACCCGCCCCACGCTCCTCCTCGCTGCCACCCCAGCTCACCTCAAACAGTTGTCCAGTGCCACAGGTGGCCCGCACGGCCCCTGCAAAACCAAGAGACACACCCCTCACTCAGTCGCTGCACAATAATTTGCTCTCGCACGCTGACCCGGCACACAACCGCCTCGCCTTCTCAGACCTCTTGTCAGCACGCCGCTTCGCCCCTCTGAGGCTACGTGCGCCACCTGCAATAAAAACAAAGCAAACGGCACATGCTGAGATACCGCCCGAAACCAAAGCCTGCCCGCATCCGTTCCGATCTCCTGCTCCTTTACCTTGGCCGCTCACCCACCCTGGCCCTGCCGTTTACAGGTTCCCCCGTTGCCCCGGGCAGAGCAGCTCCAAGCCAAAACACGCACAGGCACACACCGACGCTACGCGCAAGACCACAAACAACGGGCTTCAAAGAAGAGAGAAGACTCTCCTCCGCAAGAAGGAGGACTCCCCGACGGGTGACACCGTCGGACAAGACGACCTACAGGGCCGCGACGGCCCAGAGCACGGAGCCTCCACGGAAGCCCCGGAAAAACAGAGTCAGACAGCACGGTCCCTGGCACGAAGATACGGTCAAAAGAGACGGCGCATGTGCAAGAAGCCCGGCTTCAAGACCTAAGAACATCAGGATGCAGGGAAGAGCTCCCACTCTCCACGAAAATGGACCGCTAGAGACAAGAGCTGCCGACACAGCCTGGAACGACGCCGCAAAAGAGAACCGACCGGAAACTTCCACGCCACGAGACCGATCCACGCTTTACGCTTGTAAGGCAAGAAGAGAAGCACCCACTTGGCACTATGCCGACGAGCAGGGGCATTCGAGACTCCGGGGCGGTGCCCGATGTGCACAAAGAGCCGTGAGGATGTTGAGATACAGGTACGGTCTAAGACACAGAAGACAGATGACAAAAACGACACAGCACCACAGACACAGCCTGGAGCGGTCCTGCCCAACTGGGCCGAAGAGAAACCCCTTCCTTCTCTTTCCACGCCCAAAGGGGCCCGCTCCTGCACAGCCCTCTCCCCTGCGCTAACTTTACAAGCCCTCCCCCTGCAATTCACAACCGTGGTCCCCTCCCTCCAGTCCCTCAACTTAGCTTTCAGGGGGCCAGGGGTCTGACTCCATCCTCGACAAAAAGCACCTTGGCTAACTGGGATGCTCCTGCAGTCAGTCGCCTGCTTCCGTTTTGTCATCTGAAAAGCAAAACGAGGAGACGACAACACAGACGACACACAGGGCTGACAGTAAGCATCACACTGGCCAACGCCGACCTCTTCCACAACCACCTCCTCCTCAGAAGCACCGGGGTGCTCCACTCACCTGCACGTTCCAGAGTCGGACGCTGCGGCCTCCGTCGCTTCTGCAACCTGAGATACCGAGAGACACAAAATTACCCTGGCGCCCGTGAGAAGTCACCCGCCCCACGCTCCTCCTCGCTGCCACCCCACCTCACCTCAAACAGTTGTCCAGTGCCACAGGTGGCCCGCACGGCCCCTGCAAAACCAAGAGACACACCCCTCACTCAGTCGCTGCACAATAATTTGCTCTCGCACGCTGACCCGGCACACAACCGCCTCACCTTCTCAGACCTCTTGTCAGCACGCCGCTTCGCCCCTCTGAGGCTACGTGCGCCACCTGCAATAAAAACAAAGCAAACGGCACATGCTGAGATACCGCCCGAAACCAAAGCCTGCCCGCATCCGTTCCGATCTCCTGCTCCTTTACCTTGGCCGCTCACCCACCCTGGCCCTGCCGTTTACAGGTTCCCCCGTTGCCCCGGGCAGAGCAGCTCCAAGCCAAAACACGCACAGGCACACACCGACGCTACGCGCAAGACCACAAACAACGGGCTTCAAAGAAGAGAGAAGACTCTCCTCCGCAAGAAGGAGGACTCCCCGACGGGTGACACCGTCGGACAAGACGACCTACAGGGCCGCGACGGCCCAGAGCACGGAGCCTCCACGGAAGCCCCGGAAAAACAGAGTCAGACAGCACGGTCCCTGGCACGAAGATACGGTCAAAAGAGACGGCGCATGTGCAAGAAGCCCGGCTTCAAGACCTAAGAACATCAGGATGCAGGGAAGAGCTCCCACTCTCCACGAAAATGGACCGCTAGAGACAAGAGCTGCCGACACAGCCTGGAACGACGCCGCAAAAGAGAACCGACCGGAAACTTCCACGCCACGAGACCGATCCACGCTTTACGCTTGTAAGGCAAGAAGAGAAGCACCCACTTGGCACTATGCCGACGAGCAGGGGCATTCGAGACTCCGGGGCGGTGCCCGATGTGCACAAAGAGCCGTGAGGATGTTGAGATACAGGTACGGTCTAAGACACAGAAGACAGATGACAAAAACGACACAGCACCACAGACACAGCCTGGAGCGGTCCTGCCCAACTGGGCCGAAGAGAAACCCCTTCCTTCTCTTTCCACGCCCAAAGGGGCCCGCTCCTGCACAGCCCTCTCCCCTGCGCTAACTTTACAAGCCCTCCCCCTGCAATTCACAACCGTGGTCCCCTCCCTCCAGTCCCTCAACTTAGCTTTCAGGGGGCCAGGGGTCTGACTCCATCCTCGACAAAAAGCACCTTGGCTAACTGGGATGCTCCTGCAGTCGCCTGCTTCCGTTTTGTCATCTGAAAAGCAAAACGAGGAGACGACAACACAGACGACACACAGGGCTGACAGTAAGCATCACACTGGCCAACGCCGACCTCTTCCACAACCACCTCCTCCTCAGAAGCACCGGGGTGCTCCACTCACCTGCACGTTCCAGAGTCGGACGCTGCGGCCTCCGTCGCTTCTGCAACCTGAGATACCGAGAGACACAAAATTACCCTGGCGCCCGTGAGAAGTCACCCGCCCCACGCTCCTCCTCGCTGCCACCCCAGCTCACCTCAAACAGTTGTCCAGTGCCACAGGTGGCCCGCACGGCCCCTGCAAAACCAAGAGACACACCCCTCACTCAGTCGCTGCACAATAATTTGCTCTCGCACGCTGACCCGGCACACAACCGCCTCACCTTCTCAGACCTCTTGTCAGCACGCCGCTTCGCCCCTCTGAGGCTACGTGCGCCACCTGCAATAAAAACAAAGCAAACGGCACATGCTGAGATACCGCCCGAAACCAAAGCCTGCCCGCATCCGTTCCGATCTCCTGCTCCTTTACCTTGGCCGCTCACCCACCCTGGCCCTGCCGTTTACAGGTTCCCCCGTTGCCCCGGGCAGAGCAGC
Source organism: Opisthocomus hoazin (assembly GCF_030867145.1). Taxonomy (NCBI): domain Eukaryota; kingdom Metazoa; phylum Chordata; class Aves; order Opisthocomiformes; family Opisthocomidae; genus Opisthocomus; species Opisthocomus hoazin. Next base: position 329,709 of record NW_027448720.1, on the reverse strand, counting down.
TCCAAGCCAAAACACGCACAGGCACACACCGACGCTACGCGCAAGACCACAAACAACGGGCTTCAAAGAAGAGAGAAGACTCTCCTCCGCAAGAAGGAGGACTCCCCGACGGGTGACACTGTCGGACAAGACGACCTACAGGGCCGCGACGGCCCAGAGCACGGAGCCTCCACGGAAGCCCCGGAAAAACAGAGTCAGACAGCACGGTCCCTGGCACGAAGATACGGTCAAAAGAGACGGCGCATGTGCAAGAAGCCCGGCTTCAAGACCTAAGAACATCAGGATGCAGGGAAGAGCTCCCACTCTCCACGAAAATGGACCGCTAGAGACAAGAGCTGCCGACACAGCCTGGAACGACGCCGCAAAAGAGAACCGACCGGAAACTTCCACGCCACGAGACCGATCCACGCTTTACGCTTGTAAGGCAAGAAGAGAAGCACCCACTTGGCACTATGCCGACGAGCAGGGGCATTCGAGACTCCGGGGCGGTGCCCGATGTGCACAAAGAGCCGTGAGGATGTTGAGATACAGGTACGGTCTAAGACACAGAAGACAGATGACAAAAACGACACAGCACCACAGACACAGCCTGGAGCGGTCCTGCCCAACTGGGCCGAAGAGAAACCCCTTCCTTCTCTTTCCACGCCCAAAGGGGCCCGCTCCTGCACAGCCCTCTCCCCTGCGCTAACTTTACAAGCCCTCCCCCTGCAATTCACAACCGTGGTCCCCTCCCTCCAGTCCCTCAACTTAGCTTTCAGGGGGCCAGGGGTCTGACTCCATCCTCGACAAAAAGCACCTTGGCTAACTGGGATGCTCCTGCAGTCGCCTGCTTCCGTTTTGTCATCTGAAAAGCAAAACGAGGAGACGACAACACAGACGACACACAGGGCTGACAGTAAGCATCACACTGGCCAACGCCGACCTCTTCCACAACCACCTCCTCCTCAGAAGCACCGGGGTGCTCCACTCACCTGCACGTTCCAGAGTCGGACGCTGCGGCCTCCGTCGCTTCTGCAACCTGAGATACCGAGAGACACAAAATTACCCTGGCGCCTGTGAGAAGTCACCCGCCCCACGCTCCTCCTCTCTGCCACCCCAGCTCACCTCAAACAGTTGTCCAGTGCCACAGGTGGCCCGCACGGCCCCTGCAAAACCAAGAGACACACCCCTCACTCAGTCGCTGCACAATAATTTGCTCTCGCACGCTGACCCGGCACACAACCGCCTCACCTTCTCAGACCTCTTGTCAGCACGCCGCTTCGCCCCTCTGAGGCTACGTGCGCCACCTGCAATAAAAACAAAGCAAACGGCACATGCTGAGATACCGCCCGAAACCAAAGCCTGCCCGCATCCGTTCCGATCTCCTGCTCCTTTACCTTGGCCGCTCACCCACCCTGGCCCTGCCGTTTACAGGTTCCCCCGTTGCCCCGGGCAGAGCAGCTCCAAGCCAAAACACGCACAGGCACACACCGACGCTACGCGCAAGACCACAAACAACGGGCTTCAAAGAAGAGAGAAGACTCTCCTCCGCAAGAAGGAGGACTCCCCGACGGGTGACACCGTCGGACAAGAAGACCTACAGGGCCGCGACGGCCCAGAGCACGGAGCCTCCACGGAAGCCCCGGAAAAACAGAGTCAGACAGCACGGTCCCTGGCACGAAGATACGGTCAAAAGAGACGGCGCATGTGCAAGAAGCCCGGCTTCAAGACCTAAGAACATCAGGATGCAGGGAAGAGCTCCCACTCTCCACGAAAATGGACCGCTAGAGACAAGAGCTGCCGACACAGCCTGGAACGACGCCGCAAAAGAGAACCGACCGGAAACTTCCACGCCACGAGACCGATCCACGCTTTACGCTTGTAAGGCAAGAAGAGAAGCACCCACTTGGCACTATGCCGACGAGCAGGGGCATTCGAGACTCCGGGGCGGTGCCCGATGTGCACAAAGAGCCGTGAGGATGTTGAGATACAGGTACGGTCTAAGACACAGAAGACAGATGACAAAAACGACACAGCACCACAGACACAGCCTGGAGCGGTCCTGCCCAACTGGGCCGAAGAGAAACCCCTTCCTTCTCTTTCCACGCCCAAAGGGGCCCGCTCCTGCACAGCCCTCTCCCCTGCGCTAACTTTACAAGCCCTCCCCCTGCAATTCACAACCGTGGTCCCCTCCCTCCAGTCCCTCAACTTAGCTTTCAGGGGGCCAGGGGTCTGACTCCATCCTCGACAAAAAGCACCTTGGCTAACTGGGATGCTCCTGCAGTCGCCTGCTTCCGTTTTGTCATCTGAAAAGCAAAACGAGGAGACGACAACACAGACGACACACAGGGCTGACAGTAAGCATCACACTGGCCAACGCCGACCTCTTCCACAACCACCTCCTCCTCAGAAGCACCGGGGTGCTCCACTCACCTGCACATTCCAGAGTCGGACGCTGCGGCCTCCGTCGCTTCTGCAACCTGAGATACCGAGAGACACAAAATTACCCTTGCGCCCGTGAGAAGTCACCCGCCCCACGCTCCTCCTTGCTGCCACCCCAGCTCACTTGGACATCTGGAGTAGCTAAATTAAATCTGCAGCTTCTAGTCCCAGCCCCTCCTCTTCCCTCCTCCAAATTAACTGAAGTAAAACTGTATTCTGTGCCATTAGGAGCTAGGGAAGGCATAGCACCCTTACCAGCAGAACTGCAGGAAGGAGGAGTTATAGTTCCCACCCACTCACCTTACAATTGCCCGGTCTGGCCAGTGATAAAATCCAATGGGAAGTGGCAGCTAACAATCAATTATCGCCGTTTAAATGCTAATACAGGACCATTAACCGCTGCTGTGCCTTAAGTGGCCGAGCTCATTAGCACCATTCAGGAACATGCCACCCAATTGTAGCAACTATTGATGTTAAAGACACTTTTTTCACGGGTCCCCTTCAACCCGAACATCAAACCCACTTTGCTTTCACTTGAAAAGGACAACAATATACATTCACTAGGTTGTCCCAAGGACTTCAGCACTCCCCTACCCTAGCACACCGTGCCCTAGCGAGGGAATTAGAAAAAATCCCTCTCGATAAGGAGGTCAAAATCTATCAGTATATAGACGATGTGTTAATGGGGGGGGGAAGCGAGCAGCATCAGTTCACAAAGCGCAGGCCACAGTCATTAAACACCTAGAAGGGCTAGGTCTGCAGATTTCACCAGAAAAGGTACAACTTCTTGCCCCTCGAGGTAAAATTCTTAGGGATCTGGTACAAAGGAGGAGCCGCGTGTATTCCTGATGACACTCTGACAACGTTAGACCAAATACGAATATCTCCCTCAAAACGAGAATTGCAGCAAGTGTTAGGAACCTCGGTTTTCTGGCAAAAACATAATCCCGATTTTTCCGTAATAGCTAGACCATTATATGATTTACTGCAAAAAAGGTGATTCTTGGGAGTGGACTCCTGTACATGAGGAAGCCCTAGAATTATTAGTATTTGCAGCCTCTAACTATCAAGGCTTAGGCCTTATTCACCCCACTGACCCAATCCAGACTGAATGAGGATTTGCTCAGTCGGGACTGTTAATCCACCTTTGGCAAAAGGAGCCAGAGGGACCCCCAAAGCCTATTGGATTTCATTCACGTAAGTTTAGGGATGCAGAAAAAATTATACAGTATGGGAAAAGGGACTATTTGCATTGCGGGAAGCGGAACATATCATCTGCCAACAGCCAATTATACTTAGAGGCCCCTTTAAGATAATGAAACCAATTTTGTCCAGAACCCCAACCCCTGACGGGGTGGCACAGCACGCATCTGTGCGAAAGGGGTATGCACAGATTGAACATTATTGTACCACCTTCCAGGTATCTGAGGGTATACACAAAAAACTAACTATACAAGAATTTCCCCTTAAGTACAAAAATGATCCTCCATCCCTTTATACGAGTCGCCCCTCCATTTTCTGAACAACTAGAGAAAGCTTGGTTTACTGATGCCTCAGCTAGACATGAAGGGAAAGCGTGGAAATATCGGGCAGTGGCTTTACAGAACCAAAGTGAAGAAAAAAATCACAACAGAAAGAGAAGGTAGTTGCAGTCTGGAGGGTATTTCCAACATGAAGCTCAACCCTCTTCTCCTGAAGCTCAGTCTTCTTCTCCTATCTATATCTATACTGACTCTTTTGCTGTCTTTAAGGGGTGCAGGGAATGGCTTTCTTTCTGGGAGCAAAATCAGATACCTGTATGGCAGAAGGACAAATGGGAAGATACCCTAGGAACTGCCAAACAAGGAAATTTTGCCATAGCCTGGGTAGCTTCCCATCAAAGTGCAGGCGATCTAACTAGCCAGTGGAACAACAAAGTAGATGAACTATCCCATTTAGCTCCCCTACAAAATGAACCAATAACGGAAAACTCGGAAAGATTACCTGAATGGCTGCATGTTAAACATACAGGAAGCAACGATCTCTACTGTGAGGCGCACGCTCGAGGCTGGCTCGTTACCAAGGAAAGCTGTCGCACTTGTATTTCTGCATGTAACCTGTGTCATCGTCAACTTGACAAACATCCCCGAGACCAACCTCCCTTACACATTAAAATCAGGAAGGGACTGTGGGAAACCTGGCAAGTAGATTATATTGGCCCTTGCTGAAAACCCAAGGGAAAGCAACACACGTTAGTGGGAGTTGAAGTGGTATCTGGGCTAGTGCAAGCAGAGGCATTTGCCTATGCCACAGAAAAAAAATACAGGTCAAGCTCTAAAGGGATGATTCAGCTCCTTCCCCAATCAATCCAAACACATAAGGGCTCACACTTTTCCGCCAAAATAGTCCCAGACTAGGCCACTGAGGAAAGAGTCAAGGGGGTTTTTCATACTCCCTACTATGCTCAAGCGAATGGAATATTACAGGGAACCAATGATCTACTTAAAAGGTGTAACTACTTAAGAGTATACGCGCATGCCGGGCCGCCGGGTGCTACCGCATACGCCCGGCCGCCGCACTCCACAGCGCAGCTCCGGACAGCCCCCACCACCCGGCTCCTGTACGGCACCGCAACCTCGCCACTCCTTGCTTCCGACAGGGTCCTGCTGTCCTGGCCGGCCCCCGGCAGGCAACACCGCCCTCCTGGGGCTTTCTCCTGGACCCATCGGTTACTCGCCCGCCCCCCGCCCGCTCACCTTCTCCCTCGCTGTAGCCCGGTGACGTGCAGCAACGGCTCTGCTCCTCCCTTGGCTCGCACTGGCTCCTCCACAGCCACCCAGGGTGGGGCAGCACCGGCCCCTCCACCGGCAGCCCCGCTATTAGAGGGAGGGCCTTCGCCATCACCCTCACTGCCCACACCTGGGGCTCCTCCAGCCCCGGCTCACAGCTGCAGGCCAGCAGGAACAGGGGGCCTTCGCCCCAGCCCCACAGTCCATCCCCTCCTCCCTTGGGCTCCTTCGCAGCCCCTTGCCCCATGCAAATGAAGCACAAACGCAGCTGGGAGGGCAAAAGGGACCGCAGGTGTTTATTCAGTCATGTACCAAATGAGTCCCGGGAACAGGTCTGCTCCAGGACTCAGGGCCCCCAACCCCGACACTCCCTCTGCCCCTCCGACACCTCGGCACTCCTTCCCGCAGCTGCGCCCGTTGCTCCAGCGGCGAACAGTCCGTCCGTCGGCTCCCGGAGTGACGCGCTGCTCGGTAGAGGCTGCCAAAAATGAGGAGCAGGGTGCAGGCCACTACAAGAGAGGAGAAAAGTGACAGGTGGCTGGACAGTGGCGGTGGAACGAGAAAGCACCAAGCAGGGAAAGGGACGGCGAGAGAAGGACGGGGACAGGCAGTCCCACAGAGATGGAGAAAGAAGCAGCAGGAAGAGAGGAAGAGCGGCAGCAGAAAGAAGAAGAGGGAGCAGGACACGGACCGAAAATGAAGAACGGGGAGCAGGAAGGAGATGCAAAAAAAAACCCTGCAGCATGACAGAGGAAAAAAGAATAGCGGCAGGGACCTGGACAAAGAGAGATAAGGAAATAGAATAGAATAGACATGGAGAAAGCAGTAGATCTGTGACGTGCTACGGAGCCGAGAAGGAAGGCCTCGAATCAAGGGACGAGGAGCCAGACAGAGAGCACCAAAGACAGCAAAAGTACTGACAGGCTACAGAGTAGGAGGAAAGCAAAACTAGTAACCGGGAGCTGAACAGAAAGAGGGGAAGAAGGAAAAAAATGCCACGGGCTGCAGGGCAGAAAGAGGGAGGACCTAAAAGATGGGGACAAGTCAGAGACAGATGGAGAAAGAAGGTACACAAGAGCAGAAAAAAAAAATAATCGTAGCAGTGGGGGAAAGAGAGGGAGCCGGGGAGGGCCCAGGATGCACAAGAGGGGTGACAGGGCCCCGAGGGCCCACAACTCACCGCAGCTCTCACTCTCGGTGCTGCCGGGAGACTTTGACATTTCAGATGTTTCTCTCCCCTTCTCTCTTCCCCTCTTCTTCCGCAACTCCAATCGTTTGGCTCTCCTGCACCTGAGAGAAAATGCATGTGGCTGTCTTAGAGCTCATACGAGACGTGGCTTCCTAGACAAGAAGCCTCAGGAACAGGACAGAGAAAAAGAGAGAATATGATGAGTGGGAAGCAGAACACACGGATCGAGAGAGAACTTGAATCAGAGGAGTAAACAAGGCAGGAAAGAGAGATAAAGACAGGGAAGAAGCCACAAAAAAGGGCCTTTCTGGCCTCTACTCGCACCCCTCGGCCTCCCTTTTTTTCTGGCCTCTACTCTCGCCCCCGGCCTCCCACCCCTCTGCAGCCTCCCACCCCTTTCCGGCCTCCTTTTTTTTCCTGGCCTCTACTCCCCCCTCCTCGCCCCCCCCCCCCCCCGCCTCCCACCCCTCGATAGCCTCCTAACTCCCTTTTTGCTGGCCTCTACTTAATTCAGCTTCCCACCCCTCTGCAACCTCCTACCTCTTTCCAGCCTCCACTCCGCCCCCCCAGCTTCCCACCCTTTTTCAGCCTCCCACCACCGTCCCACGCAGTGCAGGACACACTGACAGAGAGAGAAAAAGGACAGGCAACAGGAAGAAACGTACTAAGAAACAAAGAAAGGGTCAGACGAAGAAGGGGGTGGGTGGTCAGGGTTGGAACCCCAACACAAACCAGCAAGGGGATAGAGGACAGACAGAGAGGAAGACAAGAACGGGCCGGGAAGCAGGAAGAGAAGGAGAGAAAGGCAAAAAGGGAGAGCCGGCTGCACAGGCAGGTACAGCAAGAAACGACCGGACAGGCAGCAGGATCGAGAAAGAGAGACAGAAAAACTGGGGACAGGAAGCAGGACAGAGGGACGGCGAGAGGAAACAAGGGCCAGGGAGCAGGTCAGCGGTGGAAAAAGAGGCACTGGGGCAGTAGGACAGAAAGAGAAGGAAGAGAGGCCAGAACAAGGACGGGGAATAACAGCAAAGGGAAAGAGAAGGACAAGGAGCGGGACAGATTGTCAGAGAAAGACAGGGACAGGGAGCGGGACAAGGTGATACTGAGAGAGAAAAAGGGGACAAGGAGGCAGGACAAAGTGAAAGACAGGCACAAGTAAGAGACGGGGGAGCAGGACAGAGACGGAGGGGGAAAAGCCTCAGCTGGGCAGCAGGAGACAGAGGCGGAGAAGGGAAAAAACAGCACCGGGCTGAGGGACCCTGAGGGAGGAATTAAAAAACAAACACAGGGAGCAGGACAAAACGACAGAGAGAGAGAAAAGGGACAGAGCAGGACAGCGTTGGGGGGAGAAATGCGACCGTGACGGGCAGCGGGAGAGAGGTATGGAGAAAGAAAAAAAATACCGAGGAAGAGAGAAAGGAAACAAGGGACAGCGAGCTGCACAGGGGGATCGAGAAAGAAAGGATGGGAGAGGGAATGGCGCAGAGAGAGAAAGGCAGAAAAAACAGCAAGAGGAAGCAGGGCAAAAGGACAGCAAGAGGAAAAAGGAAAGGGACAGGGAGCTGGACAGAGATGGGAAAAAAAGCAGCGGCGACACACGAAAAGAGACAGAAAGAGAAGGGCACAAAAGGATAGATGAGGACAGCGGCAGGATGGAGACGCAGAACAAAACCTGGGACGGTCAACCTGGGTGGGCGGGGAGTGGGTCAGAGAGCCGGAGAAAGGAAAAACTCTGCTGTGGAGCAGCAGAGGGGGACGGAGAAAGACAGACAGGGACGGGGAGCAGGGCAGAGAAACGGAGAGAGAAAATAAGCGATGGGGAGCAGGGCAGAGCACTAGGAAGAGGAAAATAAGACAAGGGAGAAGACCGAGAAGCTCAGAGAGAAAGAAGGGTCGAAAAGAAACGCCAGAGAGGTAGAGAAATCAAGAAATACAGGGACGAGGGGCCTTGCAGAGACAGAGCACGAAAATGTAGGGCCGGTGAGCGCGAAAGAGGGAGAGAGAGACGGGGGCAGGGGGAGGAGATGAAGAAGAAAGGAGAGATAAAGATGGCAACGGAGCGCAGGGGACACAGACAGAGAGAGAAAAAGGACAGTGAACAGGAAAAAAGGGACCGAGAAACAAAGAAAGGGTCAGATCTAGACAAAGAGACCAAGAAAGGGGTGGGGGGCGTGTGTGCAGGGAAACCCCAAAACAAACCAGCAAGGGGCTAGAGAACAGAGAGGGAGAGAAAGAGAAGAAAGGGCCATGAAGCAGGACAGAGAAGGAGAGAAAGGCAAAAAGGGAGAGCAAAAAGAGAGCCGGCTGGACAGGGAGGTACAGCAAGAAACGACCGGACAGCCAGCAGGACAGAGAAATAGAGACAGGGAGCCGGCTAGAGAAATTCTGAAGGGAGAAAAAGAGGGAGAGGGAGCAGAACACACACACAGACAGAAGACGGGAGGTACAGGGAAAGGAAAACAAAAGGAAAAAAAAAAAAAAAAAAAATCACAGCAGCGTGGGAGAGAGAAGGATCCAGGGGACAGCTCGGGACACAGAAGAGGGGCGACAGGGCCCCGAGGGCCCGCCACTCACCGCAGCTCTCGCTCTCCGCGCTCCCGGGAGACTCTGCCGCTTCAGACGCTTCTCTGTCCTGCTCTCCTCCATTCCTCTTCCGTAACTCCGGTCGCTTGGCTGTCCCCCACCTAAGAGAAAACGTCCATGTCTCGCAGCTCTTACGAGACAAGGCTCCCTACGCACGCAGCCGCGCTCGCGCGCTCCACAACCGGACCATGCTGCTGCTGGTGACACATACAGACCCTGCGGGGCACGCTGGCGGCCTGGCCTGCTGCGGGCTACCAAGACGGAGCCTTCCTCACCCGCAGCGCCAGGCAGCTGCCAGCCAGGTGGCCTTCCATTTCTTCTTCTTCTTCAGCCTTCTCGGGACTCTCCAGCTTCAGCCGCGCCACCTCCTGCCCGCAGCCACTCAGCGCTCCGCCTCTCCCTTTTCGCCCCCACGCCGCCAGCACAGCGAGGCCCGGCACACGCAGCCCACACAAGCCTGGAGCGGGCGCAGCCAACGGCATCCCCAGGGCACGAACGGACAAACGCGTCCTCAGCGCAGCCCCTGCCACACATAAACAAGCAGCGGCGACCGCGTTCAGGGAGGCCGAGGCAGCCCGCACCACGGGCCTTGGGGGAGGCCGGGCGCTCCGGGACACAGGCTTCAGGGGACGTGCTGCAGCTGGGGGCGGCTGCGCGGGGCGAGCGGGGCCGGGGGAGCACTGCCGACTTGGGGGGGGGGGGGGGGGGGGTGCCCGCCTCCTTCTCCCATTCCCTTCCGTCACCTCCCGCCTCTGGCCCCGGGGCTGCCCGCACCCGGCTCGCCTCCTGCAGCCTGCCGCAGCGGCCGGCTCCAAGCTTCCCGTCCCACCACCCTCGAGCAGCCACCACGCACCCCCGCACCCGCCAGAGGGGAGCCCGCGCCTCACCGCTGGCCTCTCTGCTCCCCCGCCGCCCCGGCACCGGACACCAGGCCGCCGCCATGCTGCTCCGCCGCACCGCGCATGCGCCACGAGCCGACGGCGCGCCGGAGGGGCCACACTCTGAGCCGAACGCCGGGCTGCAGTACCGCGTTGCGGCCAGGGGGCGGCGGGGGCAGCGCCAGCGGGGCCGGGGGCGGCGGCGCCAGCGGGGCCGGGGGCGGCGCCAGCGGGGCCGGGGGCGGCGCCAGCGGGGCCGGGGGCGGCGCCAGCGGGGCCGGGGGCGGCGCCAGCGGGGCCGGGGGCGGCGCCAGCGGGGCCGGGGGCGGCGCCCAGCGCCGGCTCCGGCTCCGAGCAGACCCCGACTCGCGGCTCCGACACGGCGCCGCACCCCCGCCGCTCCTTGCCCTCGACACGGACCCCGCCCTCCCGGGGGCTTTTCCCCGGGACCCGCCGCTCCATCCAACCCCCCCCCCCCATACCCCGCGCTCACCTTCTCCCTCGCTGCAGCCGCAACCCGGCTATGGCTCCGCTCCTCCTTCGGCTCGCATCGGGCCCGGCCCGGCAGCACCGGGCCCTCTACCGGCAGAGGGAGGGGCCGTCGCCATCAGCCCCGCTGCCCGCACCTGGGGCTCTTCCGGCCCCGGCCCACGGCTGGAGCCCACGATGCCGTCATTGGGCAAACACAAAGACTCTCTGAAGCCCTTTGGGCACTTCAGCAAGCAGGCAGGCGTTCCTTATTGCAGCGCCGGACACACAGGGCACGGCTCCTCCCAGCGCGCAAAGCACCTGCGCCACTCGAGCCGCAGTACCGAACTTTGCTCACCGGGTGGCAGCAGCGAGCCCTTGGACACGGCGCCACCCGAGCCGCAGTACCGAACTTTGCTCACCGGGTGGCAGCAGCGATCGTACCGGCCCCTCCACGGCCACCCGCGCCACGGCAGCACCGGGCCCTCCACCGGCACAGGGAGCGGCCGTCGCCATCAGCCCCGCTGCCCGCACCTGGGGCTCCCCCGGCCCCGGCCCACGGCTGGACCCCGGCAGGAACAGGGGGCCGTCGCCCCAGCCCCACAGCCCGTCCCCTCCTCCCCTGGCCTCTGGCGCAGCCCCTCGTCCCGTGCAAACCAAGCACAAACGCAGCCGCCAGGGCAAAAGGGACCGCAGGTCTTTACTCAGTCACGCACCCAGCCAGTCCCGGGAGCCGCTCTGCTCCGGGGCTCGGGGCCCCCGACGCTCCCTCTGCCCCTCCGACACCTCGGCACTCCTTCCCGCAGCTGCGCCCGTTGCTCCAGCGGCGAACAGTCCGTCCGTCGGCTCCCGGAGTGACGCGCTGCTCGGTAGAGGCTGCCAAAAATGAGGAGCAGGGTGCAGGCCACTACAAGAGAGGAGAAAAGTGACAGGTGGCTGGACAGTGGCGGTGGAACGAGAAAGCACCAAGCAGGGAAAGGGACGGCGAGAGAAGGACGGGGACAGGCAGTCCCACAGAGATGGAGAAAGAAGCAGCAGGAAGAGAGGAAGAGCGGCAGCAGAAAGAAGAAGAGGGAGCAGGACACGGACCGAAAATGAAGAACGGGGAGCAGGAAGGAGATGCAAAAAAAAACCCTGCAGCATGACAGAGGAAAAAAGAATAGCGGCAGGGACCTGGACAAAGAGAGATAAGGAAATAGAATAGAATAGACATGGAGAAAGCAGTAGATCTGTGACGTGCTACGGAGCCGAGAAGGAAGGCCTCGAATCAAGGGACGAGGAGCCAGACAGAGAGCACCAAAGACAGCAAAAGTACTGACAGGCTACAGAGTAGGAGGAAAGCAAAACTAGTAACCGGGAGCTGAACAGAAAGAGGGGAAGAAGGAAAAAAATGCCACGGGCTGCAGGGCAGAAAGAGGGAGGACCTAAAAGATGGGGACAAGTCAGAGACAGATGGAGAAAGAAGGTACACAAGAGCAGAAAAAAAAAATAATCGTAGCAGTGGGGGAAAGAGAGGGAGCCGGGGAGGGCCCAGGATGCACAAGAGGGGTGACAGGGCCCCGAGGGCCCACAACTCACCGCAGCTCTCACTCTCGGTGCTGCCGGGAGACTTTGACATTTCAGATGTTTCTCTCCCCTTCTCTCTTCCCCTCTTCTTCCGCAACTCCAATCGTTTGGCTCTCCTGCACCTGAGAGAAAATGCATGTGGCTGTCTTAGAGCTCATACGAGACGTGGCTTCCTAGACAAGAAGCCTCAGGAACAGGACAGAGAAAAAGAGAGAATATGATGAGTGGGAAGCAGAACACACGGATCGAGAGAGAACTTGAATCAGAGGAGTAAACAAGGCAGGAAAGAGAGATAAAGACAGGGAAGAAGCCACAAAAAAGGGCCTTTCTGGCCTCTACTCGCACCCCTCGGCCTCCCTTTTTTTCTGGCCTCTACTCTCGCCCCCGGCCTCCCACCCCTCTGCAGCCTCCCACCCCTTTCCGGCCTCCTTTTTTTTCCTGGCCTCTACTCCCCCCTCCTCGCCCCCCCCCCCCCCCGCCTCCCACCCCTCGATAGCCTCCTAACTCCCTTTTTGCTGGCCTCTACTTAATTCAGCTTCCCACCCCTCTGCAACCTCCTACCTCTTTCCAGCCTCCACTCCGCCCCCCCAGCTTCCCACCCTTTTTCAGCCTCCCACCACCGTCCCACGCAGTGCAGGACACACTGACAGAGAGAGAAAAAGGACAGGCAACAGGAAGAAACGTACTAAGAAACAAAGAAAGGGTCAGACGAAGAAGGGGGTGGGTGGTCAGGGTTGGAACCCCAACACAAACCAGCAAGGGGATAGAGGACAGACAGAGAGGAAGACAAGAACGGGCCGGGAAGCAGGAAGAGAAGGAGAGAAAGGCAAAAAGGGAGAGCCGGCTGCACAGGCAGGTACAGCAAGAAACGACCGGACAGGCAGCAGGATCGAGAAAGAGAGACAGAAAAACTGGGGACAGGAAGCAGGACAGAGGGACGGCGAGAGGAAACAAGGGCCAGGGAGCAGGTCAGCGGTGGAAAAAGAGGCACTGGGGCAGTAGGACAGAAAGAGAAGGAAGAGAGGCCAGAACAAGGACGGGGAATAACAGCAAAGGGAAAGAGAAGGACAAGGAGCGGGACAGATTGTCAGAGAAAGACAGGGACAGGGAGCGGGACAAGGTGATACTGAGAGAGAAAAAGGGGACAAGGAGGCAGGACAAAGTGAAAGACAGGCACAAGTAAGAGACGGGGGAGCAGGACAGAGACGGAGGGGGAAAAGCCTCAGCTGGGCAGCAGGAGACAGAGGCGGAGAAGGGAAAAAACAGCACCGGGCTGAGGGACCCTGAGGGAGGAATTAAAAAACAAACACAGGGAGCAGGACAAAACGACAGAGAGAGAGAAAAGGGACAGAGCAGGACAGCGTTGGGGGGAGAAATGCGACCGTGACGGGCAGCGGGAGAGAGGTATGGAGAAAGAAAAAAAATACCGAGGAAGAGAGAAAGGAAACAAGGGACAGCGAGCTGCACAGGGGGATCGAGAAAGAAAGGATGGGAGAGGGAATGGCGCAGAGAGAGAAAGGCAGAAAAAACAGCAAGAGGAAGCAGGGCAAAAGGACAGCAAGAGGAAAAAGGAAAGGGACAGGGAGCTGGACAGAGATGGGAAAAAAAGCAGCGGCGACACACGAAAAGAGACAGAAAGAGAAGGGCACAAAAGGATAGATGAGGACAGCGGCAGGATGGAGACGCAGAACAAAACCTGGGACGGTCAACCTGGGTGGGCGGGGAGTGGGTCAGAGAGCCGGAGAAAGGAAAAACTCTGCTGTGGAGCAGCAGAGGGGGACGGAGAAAGACAGACAGGGACGGGGAGCAGGGCAGAGAAACGGAGAGAGAAAATAAGCGATGGGGAGCAGGGCAGAGCACTAGGAAGAGGAAAATAAGACAAGGGAGAAGACCGAGAAGCTCAGAGAGAAAGAAGGGTCGAAAAGAAACGCCAGAGAGGTAGAGAAATCAAGAAATACAGGGACGAGGGGCCTTGCAGAGACAGAGCACGAAAATGTAGGGCCGGTGAGCGCGAAAGAGGGAGAGAGAGACGGGGGCAGGGGGAGGAGATGAAGAAGAAAGGAGAGATAAAGATGGCAACGGAGCGCAGGGGACACAGACAGAGAGAGAAAAAGGACAGTGAACAGGAAAAAAGGGACCGAGAAACAAAGAAAGGGTCAGATCTAGACAAAGAGACCAAGAAAGGGGTGGGGGGCGTGTGTGCAGGGAAACCCCAAAACAAACCAGCAAGGGGCTAGAGAACAGAGAGGGAGAGAAAGAGAAGAAAGGGCCATGAAGCAGGACAGAGAAGGAGAGAAAGGCAAAAAGGGAGAGCAAAAAGAGAGCCGGCTGGACAGGGAGGTACAGCAAGAAACGACCGGACAGCCAGCAGGACAGAGAAATAGAGACAGGGAGCCGGCTAGAGAAATTCTGAAGGGAGAAAAAGAGGGAGAGGGAGCAGAACACACACACAGACAGAAGACGGGAGGTACAGGGAAAGGAAAACAAAAGGAAAAAAAAAAAAAAAAAAAATCACAGCAGCGTGGGAGAGAGAAGGATCCAGGGGACAGCTCGGGACACAGAAGAGGGGCGACAGGGCCCCGAGGGCCCGCCACTCACCGCAGCTCTCGCTCTCCGCGCTCCCGGGAGACTCTGCCGCTTCAGACGCTTCTCTGTCCTGCTCTCCTCCATTCCTCTTCCGTAACTCCGGTCGCTTGGCTGTCCCCCACCTAAGAGAAAACGTCCATGTCTCGCAGCTCTTACGAGACAAGGCTCCCTACGCACGCAGCCGCGCTCGCGCGCTCCACAACCGGACCATGCTGCTGCTGGTGACACATACAGACCCTGCGGGGCACGCTGGCGGCCTGGCCTGCTGCGGGCTACCAAGACGGAGCCTTCCTCACCCGCAGCGCCAGGCAGCTGCCAGCCAGGTGGCCTTCCATTTCTTCTTCTTCTTCAGCCTTCTCGGGACTCTCCAGCTTCAGCCGCGCCACCTCCTGCCCGCAGCCACTCAGCGCTCCGCCTCTCCCTTTTCGCCCCCACGCCGCCAGCACAGCGAGGCCCGGCACACGCAGCCCACACAAGCCTGGAGCGGGCGCAGCCAACGGCATCCCCAGGGCACGAACGGACAAACGCGTCCTCAGCGCAGCCCCTGCCACACATAAACAAGCAGCGGCGACCGCGTTCAGGGAGGCCGAGGCAGCCCGCACCACGGGCCTTGGGGGAGGCCGGGCGCTCCGGGACACAGGCTTCAGGGGACGTGCTGCAGCTGGGGGCGGCTGCGCGGGGCGAGCGGGGCCGGGGGAGCACTGCCGACTTGGGGGGGGGGGGGGGGGGGGTGCCCGCCTCCTTCTCCCATTCCCTTCCGTCACCTCCCGCCTCTGGCCCCGGGGCTGCCCGCACCCGGCTCGCCTCCTGCAGCCTGCCGCAGCGGCCGGCTCCAAGCTTCCCGTCCCACCACCCTCGAGCAGCCACCACGCACCCCCGCACCCGCCAGAGGGGAGCCCGCGCCTCACCGCTGGCCTCTCTGCTCCCCCGCCGCCCCGGCACCGGACACCAGGCCGCCGCCATGCTGCTCCGCCGCACCGCGCATGCGCCACGAGCCGACGGCGCGCCGGAGGGGCCACACTCTGAGCCGAACGCCGGGCTGCAGTACCGCGTTGCGGCCAGGGGGCGGCGGGGGCAGCGCCAGCGGGGCCGGGGGCGGCGGCGCCAGCGGGGCCGGGGGCGGCGCCAGCGGGGCCGGGGGCGGCGCCAGCGGGGCCGGGGGCGGCGCCAGCGGGGCCGGGGGCGGCGCCCAGCGCCGGCTCCGGCTCCGAGCAGACCCCGACTCGCGGCTCCGACACGGCGCCGCACCCCCGCCGCTCCTTGCCCTCGACACGGACCCCGCCCTCCCGGGGGCTTTTCCCCGGGACCCGCCGCTCCATCCAACCCCCCCCCCCCCATACCCCGCGCTCACCTTCTCCCTCGCTGCAGCCGCAACCCGGCTATGGCTCCGCTCCTCCTTCGGCTCGCATCGGGCCCGGCCCGGCAGCACCGGGCCCTCTACCGGCAGAGGGAGGGGCCGTCGCCATCAGCCCCGCTGCCCGCACCTGGGGCTCTTCCGGCCCCGGCCCACGGCTGGAGCCCACGATGCCGTCATTGGGCAAACACAAAGACTCTCTGAAGCCCTTTGGGCACTTCAGCAAGCAGGCAGGCGTTCCTTATTGCAGCGCCGGACACACAGGGCACGGCTCCTCCCAGCGCGCAAAGCACCTGCGCCACTCGAGCCGCAGTACCGAACTTTGCTCACCGGGTGGCAGCAGCGAGCCCTTGGACACGGCGCCACCCGAGCCGCAGTACCGAACTTTGCTCACCGGGTGGCAGCAGCGATCGTACCGGCCCCTCCACGGCCACCCGCGCCACGGCAGCACCGGGCCCTCCACCGGCACAGGGAGCGGCCGTCGCCATCAGCCCCGCTGCCCGCACCTGGGGCTCCCCCGGCCCCGGCCCACGGCTGGACCCCGGCAGGAACAGGGGGCCGTCGCCCCAGCCCCACAGCCCGTCCCCTCCTCCCCTGGCCTCTGGCGCAGCCCCTCGTCCCGTGCAAACCAAGCACAAACGCAGCCGCCAGGGCAAAAGGGACCGCAGGTCTTTACTCAGTCACGCACCCAGCCAGTCCCGGGAGCCGCTCTGCTCCGGGGCTCGGGGCCCCCGACGCTCCCTCTGCCCCTCCGACACCTCGGCACTCCTTCCCGCAGCTGCGCCCGTTGATCCAGCGGCGAACAGTCCGTCCGTCGCCTCCCGGAGCGACGCGCTGCTCGGCAGAGGCTGCCAAAAATGAGGAGCAGGGTGCAGGCCACTACAAGAGAGGAGAAAAGTGACAGGTGGCTGGACAGCGGCGGTGGAACGAGAAAGCACCAAGCAGGGAAAGGGACGGCGAGAGAAGGACGGGGACAGGCAGTCCCACAGAGACGGAGAAAGAAGCAGCAGCAAGAGAGCAAGAGCGGCAGCAGAAAGAAGAAGAGGGAGCAGGACACAGACCGAAAATGAAGAACGGGGAGCAGGAAGGAGATGCAAAAAAAAACCCTGCAGCATGACAGAGGAAAAAAGAATAGCGGCAGGGACCTGGACAAAGAGAGATGAGGAAATAGAATAGAATAGACATGGAGAAAGCAGTAGATCTGTGACGTGCTACGGAGCCGAGAAGGAAGGCCTCGAATCAAGGGACGAGGAGGCAGACAGAGAGCACCAAAGACAGCAAAAGTACTGACAGGCTACAGAGTAGGAGGAAAGCAAAACTAGTAACCGGGAGCTGAACAGAAAGAGGGGAAGAAGGAAAAAAATGCCACGGGCTGCAGGGCAGAAAGAGGGAGGACCTAAAAGATGGGGACAAGTCAGAGACAGATGGAGAAAGAAGGTACACAAGAGCAGAAAAAAAAAATAATCGTAGCAGTGGGGGAAAGAGAGGGAGCCGGGGAGGGCCCAGGATGCACAAGAGGGGTGACAGGGCCCCGAGGGCCCACGACTCACCGCAGCTCTCACTCTCGGTGCTGCCGGGAGACTTTGACACTTCAGATGTTTCTCTCCCCTTCTCTCTTCCCCTCTTCTTCCGCAACTCCAATCGTTTGGCTCTCCTGCACCTGAGAGAAAATGCATGTGGCTGTCTTAGAGCTCATACGAGACGTGGCTTCCTAGACAAGAAGCCTCAGGAACAGGACAGAGAAAAAGAGAGAATATGATGAGTGGGAAGCAGAACACACGGATCGAGAGAGAACTTGAATCAGAGGAGTAAACAAGGCAGGAAAGAGAGATAAAGACAGGGAAGAAGCCACAAAAAAGGGCCTTTCTGGCCTCTACTCGCACCCCCCGGCCTCCTTTTTTTTCTGGCCTCTACTCTCGCCCCCAGCCTCCCACCCCTCTGCAGCCTCCCACCCCTTTCCGGCCTCCCTTTTTTTCTGGCCTCTACTCTCGCCCCCGGCCTCCCACCCCTCTGCAGCCTCCCACCCCTTTCCGGCCTCCTTTTTTTTCCTGGCCTCTACTCCCCCCTCCTCGCCCGCCCCCCCCCCGCCTCCCACCCCTCGATAGCCTCCTAACTCCCTTTTTGCTGGCCTCTACTTAATTCAGCTTCCCACCCCTCTGCAACCTCCTACCTCTTTCCAGCCTCCACTCCGCCCCCCCAGCTTCCCACCCTTTTTCAGCCTCCCACCACCGTCCCACGCAGTGCAGGACACACTGACAGAGAGAGAAAAAGGACAGGCAACAGGAAGAAACGTACTAAGAAACAAAGAAAGGGTCAGACGAAGAAGGGGGTGGGTGGTCAGGGTTGGAACCCCAACACAAACCAGCAAGGGGATAGAGGACAGACAGAGAGGAAGACAAGAACGGGCCGGGAAGCAGGAAGAGAAGGAGAGAAAGGCAAAAAGGGAGAGCCGGCTGCACAGGCAGGTACAGCAAGAAACGACCGGACAGGCAGCAGGATCGAGAAAGAGAGACAGAAAAACTGGGGACAGGAAGCAGGACAGAGGGACGGCGAGAGGAAACAAGGGCCAGGGAGCAGGACAGCGGTGGAAAAAGAGGCACTGGGGCAGTAGGACAGAAAGAGAAGGAAGAAAGGCCAGAACAAGGACGGGGAATAACAGCAAAGGGAAAGAGAAGGACAAGGAGCGGGACACATTGTCAGAGAAAGACAGGGACAGGGAGCGGGACAAGGTGATACTGAGAGAGAAAAAGGGGACAAGGAGGCAGGACAAAGTGAAAGACAGGCACAAGTAAGAGACGGGGGAGCAGGACAGAGACGGAGGGGGAAAAGCCTCAGCTGGGCAGCAGGAGACAGAGGCGGAGAAGGGAAAAAACAGCACCGGGCTGAGGGACCCTGAGGGAGGAATTAAAAAACAAACACAGGGAGCAGGACAAAACGACAGAGAGAGAGAAAAGGGACAGAGCAGGACAGCGTTGGGGGGAGAAATGCGACCGTGACGGGCAGCGGGAGAGAGGTATGGAGAAAGAAAAAAAATACCGAGGAAGAGAGAAAGGAAACAAGGGACAGCGAGCTGCACAGGGGGATCGAGAAAGAAAGGATGGGAGAGGGAATGGCGCAGAGAGAGAAAGGCAGAAAAAACAACAAGAGGAAGCAGGGCAAAAGGACAGCAAGAGGAAAAAGGAAAGGGACAGGGAGCTGGACAGAGATGGGAAAAAAAGCAGCGGCGACACACGAAAAGAGACAGAAAGAGAAGGGCACAAAAGGATAGATGAGGACAGCGGCAGGATGGAGACGCAGAACAAAACCTGGGACGGTCAACCTGGGTGGGCGGGGAGCGGGTCAGAGAGCCGGAGAAAGGAAAAACTCTGCTGTGGAGCAGCAGAGGGGGACGGAGAAAGACAGACAGGGACGGGGAGCAGGGCAGAGAAACGGAGAGAGAAAATAAGCGATGGGGAGCAGGGCAGAGCACTAGGAAGAGGAAAATAAGACAAGGGACAAGACCGAGGAGCTCAGAGAGAAAGAAGGGTCGAAAGGAAACGCCAGAGAGGTAGAGAAATCAAGAAATACAGGGACGAGGAGCCTTGCAGAGACGGAGCACGAAAATGTAGGGCCGGTGAGCGCAAAAGAGGGAGAGAGAGACGGGGGCAGGGGGAGGAGATGAAGAAGAAAGGAGAGATAAAGATGGCAACGGAGCGCAGGGGACACAGACAGAGAGAGAAAAAGGACAGTGAACAGGAAAAAAGGGACCGAGAAACAAAGAAAGGGTCAGATCTAGACAAAGAGACCAAGAAAGGGGCGGGGGGCGTGTGTGCAGGGAAACCCCAAAACAAACCAGCAAGGGGCTAGAGAACAGAGAGGGAGAGAAAGAGAAGAAAGGGCCACGAAGCAGGACAGAGAAGGAGAGAAAGGCAAAAAGGGAGAGCAAAAAGAGAGCCGGCTGGACAGGGAGGTACAGCAAGAAATGACCGGACAGCCAGCAGGACAGAGAAATAGAGACAGGGAGCCGGCTAGAGAAATTCTGAAGGGAGAAAAAGAGGGAGAGGGAGCAGAACACAAACACAGACAGAAGACGGGAGGTACAGGGAAAGGAAAACAAAAGGAAAAAGAAAAAAAAAAAAAAAAAAAAAAAATCACAGCAGCGTGGGAGAGAGAAGGATCCAGGGGAGGGCCCGGGACGCAGAAGAGGGGCGACAGGGCCCCGAGGGCCCGCCACTCACCGCGGCTCTCGCTCTCCGCGCTCCCGGGAGACTCTGCCGCTTCAGATGCTTCTCTCTCCTGCTCTCCTCCATTCCTCTTCCGTAACTCCAGTCGCTTGGCTGTCCCCCACCTAAGAGAAAACGTCCATGTCTCGCAGCTCTTACGAGACAAGGATCCCCAGGCACGTAGCCTCGCTTGCTCGCGCGCTACGCGCAGGAACAGCACAGAGGGAAAGAGAGAGAGACAGAGAACGACGAGCGGGCAGCAGAACTGATGGATCAAGAGAGAAACTGAATCGGAGGAATAAAGAACACTGGAGGGAGACACAAGTAGAGCGAACAAGCCAGATGGACGGGGGCAGGAGACACACAGATCAGGCCAAAGAGGTGGAGAAAGTAAAATCGGTGACGGGCTGCAGGATGATAGAAAAGGCCACGGTTCAGCACAGAGGAGAACAACGGGACAGCAAGCTGGACAGGGGCATATAGCGAGAAACAAAGGGACAGGCAGCAGTATGGAGATACACAGACAAAGAGTTACGGGGAGGATGGAGGACAGAGAGAACAAGAGAAAAGGGACAGGGAGGGGGGCACAGATGGAGAAAGAAACATTGCAGAGAGAGAGAGGAAGAAAGCGACAGGGCAGAGGCAGAGAGGTAGAGAAAGGAAGAAAAAAGTAGCGACGAGTAAGAGGCCAGAGGGACAAGGAAAAGCCAGGAGGAAGGACAGAGTGAGAGAGAAAACAGGTGAGGGACACGACGCCAGACTGTGAAACAGAGAGCGCGACAGGGAGCAGGACGCTGGGACAGACAGCAAACGAGAGCAACAGAGAGAACGGCAGCGAGGCGGAGCACGAGAGAAAACAGGGACTGAGAGCAAGACCGAGGGGTGAAGCAATAAATAACGGGGCTGGGGAGCAGGACAGCAGAAGAGAGAGACAGAGAGGGGGACACATAGGACAACCGCAAACTGAGAGGGAGAAGGAGAAGAGCACAGAGGGTCACAGACAAAAAGAGAGGGACGGCAGAAAGAGAAAAACAAGACGAGGCAGAAGGACTGAGGAGCAGAGAGAAAAAGGGTACAGGGAAAAGGACAGAGATGCAGAAAACAAGGAAAGCCTGGAGCACAGGGCAAAACTGACAAGGACAGGGAGCGGGACAAAGGGATGGAGGAGTTAAAAACAGCGATGGGCCGCAGCACAGAGGAAGAGAGAGAAAAAGAGCAAGAGCAGCAAGGGAAGAAGAGTGACAGAAGGGTGTTGACAGGGACACGTACAAAGCGGGCTTGGGGGACACAGACATCGGAAGGGTAGAAAGGAAAGGGAGGGATGGGGAGCAAGACAGCGTGACAGAGGGAGTGGAGTGCAAGGATACACAAAAGCAGAGGGACTGGGAAGAGGAAAGAACGTCAGGGAGAGAAAGGCGAGGCTGGCGAGCAGGAGAGAGAGAGGTGGAGAATGAAAAAACAGCCATGGTCAGAAGAACAGAAATGCAGAGAAGAAAAAATTACTTCCAGGCAGCAGGACAGAGGGACAGAGCAACAGCAAAAATATCAAGAGGGAGAAGGACAGGTAACACACAGCAGGACGCTGCAGGAGTGAGAGGGAGGGAACACAGAGCAAAGCAGAAGAATGAAGAGAGAAAAAAAAAAACAACCCAGCAAACAGAAAGGGAACCGGACAGAACTAGGCAGCAGGGCAGAGAGACAGAGAAAGAAAAAACAGGGACAAAGGGATAGAGAGGCAAAGAGAGGGATGGGGACCAGGACAGTGGGATACAAACAGGGAGTAGGACTCGAGATTGCAGAGAGAGAGGTCCAGGGAAGCAGGAAGAATGACAGAGAGAAAAAGGGGGGAGGGGGGTGGGGAGCAGGTCAGAGCGCTGGAGAAAGGAAAAACACTGCTGTGGAGCAGCAGAGGGGGACGGAGAAAGACAGACAGGGACGGGGAGCAGGGCAGAGAAACGGAGAGAGAAAATAAGCGATGGGGAGCAGGGCAGAGCACTAGGAAGAGGAAAATAAGACAAGGGAGAAGACCGAGAAGCTCAGAGAGAAAGAAGGGTCGAAAGGAAACGCCAGAGAGGTAGAGAAATCAAGAAATACAGGGACGAGGAGCCTTGCAGAGACGGAGCACGAAAATGTAGGGCCGGTGAGCGCGAAAGAGGGAGAGAGAGACGGGGGCAGGGGGAGGAGATGAAGAAGAAAGGAGAGATAAAGATAGCAACGGAGCGCAGGGGACACAGACAGAGAGAGAAGAAGGACAGTGAACAGGAAAAAAGGGACCGAGAAACAAAGAAAGGGTCAGATCTAGACAAAGAGACCAAGAAAGGGGCGGGGGGCGTGTGTGCAGGGAAACCCCAAAACAAACCAGCAAGGGGCTAGAGAACAGAGAGGGAGAGAAAGAGAAGAAAGGGCCATGAAGCAGGACAGAGAAGGAGAGAAAGGCAAAAAGGGAGAGCAAAAAGAGAGCCGGCTGGACAGGGAGGTACAGCAAGAAACGACCGGACAGCCAGCAGGACAGACAAATAGAGACAGGGAGCCGGCTAGAGAAATTCTGAAGGGAGAAAAAGAGGGAGAGGGAGCAGAACACAAACACAGACAGAAGATGGGAGGTACAGGGAAAGGAAAACAAAAGGAAAAAGAAAAAAAAAAAAAAAATCACAGCAGCGTGGGAGAGAGAAGGATCCAGGGGACAGCTCGGGACGCAGAAGAGGGGCGACAGGGCCCCGAGGGCCCGCCACTCACCGCGGCTCTCGCTCTCCGCGCTCCCGGGAGACTCTGCCGCTTCAGACGCTTCTCTGTCCTGCTCTCCTCCATTCCTCTTCCGTAACTCCGGTCGCTTGGCTGTCCCCCACCTAAGAGAAAACGTCCATGTCTCGCAGCTCTTACGAGACAAGGCTCCCTACGCACGCAGCCGCGCTCGCGCGCTCCACAACCGGACCATGCTGCTGCTGGTGACACATACAGACCCTGCGGGGCACGCTGGCGGCCTGGCCTGCTGCGGGCTACCAAGACGGAGCCTTCCTCACCCGCAGCGCCAGGCAGCTGCCAGCCAGGTGGCCTTCCATTTCTTCTTCTTCTTCAGCCTTCTCGGGACTCTCCAGCTTCAGCCGCGCCACCTCCTGTCCGCAGCCACTCAGCGCTCCGCCTCTCCCTTTTCGCCCCCACGCCGCCAG
This sequence comes from Opisthocomus hoazin, assembly GCF_030867145.1. Classification (NCBI taxonomy): domain Eukaryota; kingdom Metazoa; phylum Chordata; class Aves; order Opisthocomiformes; family Opisthocomidae; genus Opisthocomus; species Opisthocomus hoazin. The sequence goes on along the minus strand of NW_027448720.1, from coordinate 306,524 downwards.
CACAGCGAGGCCCGGCACACGCAGCCCACAAAAGCCCGGAGCGGGCGCAGCCAACGGCATCCCCAGGGCACGAACGGACAAACGCGAACTCAGCGCAGCCCCTGCCACACATAAACAAGCAGCGGCGACCGCGTTCAGGGAGGCCGAGGCAGCCCGCACCACGGGCCTTGGGGGAGGCCGGGCGCTCCGGGACACAGGCTTCAGGGGACGTGCTGCAGCTGGGGGCGGCTGCGCGGGGCGAGCGGGGCCGGGGGAGCACTGCCGACTTGGGGGGGGGGGGGGGGGGTGCCCGCCTCCTTCTCCCATTCCCTTCCGTCACCTCCCGCCTCTGGCCCCGGGGCTGCCCGCACCCGGCTCGCCTCCTGCAGCCTGCCGCAGCGGCCGGCTCCAAGCTTCCCGTCCCACCACCCTCGAGCAGCCACCACGCACCCCCGCACCCGCCAGAGGGGAGCCCGCGCCTCACCGCTGGCCTCTCTGCTCCCCCGCCGCCCCGGCACCGGACACCAGGCCGCCGCCATGCTGCTCCGCCGCACCGCGCATGCGCCACGCGCCGACGGCGCGCCGGAGGGGCCACACTCTGAGCCGAACGCCGGGCTGCAGTACCGCGTTGCGGCCAGGGGGCGGCGGGGGCGAGGGCGGCGCCAGCGGGGCCGGGGGCGGCGCCAGCGGGGGCGGGGGCGGCGCCAGCGGGGGCGGGGGCGGCGCCAGCGGGGGCGGGGGCGGCGCCAGCGGGGGCGGGGGCGGCGCCCAGCGCCGGCTCCGGCTCCGAGCAGACCCCGACTCGCGGCTCCGACACGGCGCCGCACCCCCGCCTCTCCTTGCCCTCGACACGGACCCCGCCCTCCCGGGGGCTTTTCCCCGGGACCCGCCGCTCCATCCAACCCCCCCCCATACCCCGCGCTCACCTTCTCCCTCGCTGCAGCCGCAACCCGGCTATGGCTCCGCTCCTCCTTCGGCTCGCATCGGGCCCGGCACGGCAGCACCGGGCCCTCTACCGGCAGAGGGAGGGGCCGTCGCCATCAGCCCCGCTGCCCGCACCTGGGGCTCTTCCGGCCCCGGCCCACGGCTGGAGCCCACGATGCCGTCATTGGGCAAACACAAAGACTCTCTGAAGCCCTTTGGGCACTTCAGCAAGCAGGCAGGCGTTCCTTATTGCAGCGCCGGACACACAGGGCACGGCTCCTCCCAGCGCGCAAAGCACCTGCGCCACTCGAGCCGCAGTACCGAACTTTGCTCACCGGGTGGCAGCAGCGAGCTCTTGGACACGGCGCCACCGCGCATTGGCGCCGCCCGAGCCGCAGTACCGAACTTTGCTCACCGGGTGGCAGCAGCGAGCCCTTGGACACGGCGCCACCGCGCATTGGCGCCGCCCGAGCCGCAGTACCGAACTTTGCTCACCGGGTGGCAGCAGCGATCGTACCGGCCCCTCCACGGCCACCCGCGCCACGGCAGCACCGGGCCCTCCACCGGCACAGGGAGCGGCCGTCGCCATCAGCCCCGCTGCCCGCACCTGGGGCTCCCCCGGCCCCGGCCCACAGCTGGACCCCGGCAGGAACAGGGGGCCGTCGCCCCAGCCCCACAGCCCGTCCCCTCCTCCCCTGGCCTCTGGCGCAGCCCCTCGTCCCGTGCAAACCAAGCACAAACGCAGCCGCCAGGGCAAAAGGGACCGCAGGTCTTTACTCAGTCACGCACCCAGCCAGTCCCGGGAGCCGCTCTGCTCCGGGGTCGGGGCCCCCGACGCTCCCTCTGCCCCTCCGACACCTCGGCACTCCTTCCCGCAGCTGCGCCCGTTGATCCAGCGGCGAACAGTCCGTCCGTCGCCTCCCGGAGCGACGTGCTGCTCGGCAGAGGCTGCCAAAAATGAGGAGCAGGGTGCAGGCCACTACAAGAGAGGAGAAAAGTGACAGGTGGCTGGACAGCGGCGGTGGAACGAGAAAGCACCAAGCAGGGAAAGGGACAGCGAGAGAAGGACGGGGACAGGCAGTCCCACAGAGACGGAGAAAGAAGCAGCAGCAAGAGAGCAAGAGCGGCAGCAGAAAGAAGAAGAGGGAGCAGGACACAGACCGAAAGTGAAGAACGGGGAGCAGGAAGGAGATGCAAAAAAAAACCCTGCAGCATGACAGAGGAAAAAAGAATAGCGGCAGGGACCTGGACAAAGAGAGATGAGGAAATAGAATAGAATAGACATGGAGAAAGCAGTAGATCTGTGACGTGCTACAGAGCCGAGAAGGAAGGCCTCGAATCAAGGGACGAGGAGCCAGACAGAGAGCACCAAAGACAGCAAAAGTACTGACAGGCTACAGAGTAGGAGGAAAGCAAAACTAGTAACCGGGAGCTGAACAGCAAGAGGGGAAGAAGGAAAAAAATGCCACGGGCTGCAGGGCAGAAAGAGGGAGGACCTAAAAGATGGGGACAAGTCAGAGACAGATGGAGAAAGAAGGTACACAAGAGCAGAAAAAAAAAATAATCGTAGCAGTGGGGGAAAGAGAGGGAGCCGGGGAGGGCCCAGGATGCACAAGAGGGGTGACAGGGCCCCGAGGGCCCACGACTCACCGCAGCTCTCACTCTCGGTGCTGCCGGGAGACTTTGACACTTCCGATGTTTCTCTCCCCTTCTCTCTTCCCCTCTTCTTCCGCAACTCCAATCGTTTGGCTCTCCTGCACCTGAGAGAAAATGCATGTGGCTGTCTTAGAGCTCATACGAGACGTGGCTTCCTAGACAAGAAGCCTCAGGAACAGGACAGAGAAAAAGAGAGAATATGATGAGTGGGAAGCAGAACACACGGATCGAGAGAGAACTTGAATCAGAGGAGTAAACAAGGCAGGAAAGAGAGATAAAGACAGGGAAGAAGCCACAAAAAAGGGCCTTTCTGGCCTCTACTCGCACCCCCCGGCCTCCTTTTTTTTCTGGCCTCTACTCTCGCCCCCAGCCTCCCACCCCTCTGCAGCCTCCCACCCCTTTCCGGCCTCCCTTTTTTTCTGGCCTCTACTCTCGCCCCCGGCCTCCCACCCCTCTGCAGCCTCCCACCCCTTTCCGGCCTCCTTTTTTTTCCTGGCCTCTACTCCCCCCTCCTCGCCCCCCCCCCCCCCCGCCTCCCACCCCTCGATAGCCTCCTAACTCCCTTTTTGCTGGCCTCTACTTAATTCAGCTTCCCACCCCTCTGCAACCTCCTACCTCTTTCCAGCCTCCACTCCGCCCCCCCAGCTTCCCACCCTTTTTCAGCCTCCCACCACCGTCCCACGCAGTGCAGGACACACTGACAGAGAGAGAAAAAGGACAGGCAACAGGAAGAAACGTACTAAGAAACAAAGAAAGGGTCAGACGAAGAAGGGGGTGGGTGGTCAGGGTTGGAACCCCAACACAAACCAGCAAGGGGATAGAGGACAGACAGAGAGGAAGACAAGAACGGGCTGGGAAGCAGGAAGAGAAGGAGAGAAAGGCAAAAAGGGAGAGCCGGCTGCACAGGCAGGTACAGCAAGAAACGACCGGACAGGCAGCAGGATCGAGAAAGAGAGACAGAAAAACTGGGGACAGGAAGCAGGACAGAGGGACGGCGAGAGGAAACAAGGGCCAGGGAGCAGGACAGCGGTGGAAAAAGAGGCACTGGGGCAGTAGGACAGAAAGAGAAGGAAGAAAGGCCAGAACAAGGACGGGGAATAACAGCAAAGGGAAAGAGAAGGACAAGGAGCGGGACACATTGTCAGAGAAAGACAGGGACAGGGAGCGGGACAAGGTGATACTGAGAGAGAAAAAGGGGACAAGGAGGCAGGACAAAGTGAAAGACAGGCACAAGTAAGAGACGGGGGAGCAGGACAGAGACGGAGGGGGAAAAGCCTCAGCTGGGCAGCAGGAGACAGAGGCGGAGAAGGGAAAAAACAGCACCGGGCTGAGGGACCCTGAGGGAGGAATTAAAAAACAAACACAGGGAGCAGGACAAAACGACAGAGAGAGAGAAAAGGGACAGAGCAGGACAGCGTTGGGGGGAGAAATGCGACCGTGACGGGCAGCGGGAGAGAGGTATGGAGAAAGAAAAAAAATACCGAGGAAGAGAGAAAGGAAACAAGGGACAGCGAGCTGCACAGGGGGATCGAGAAAGAAAGGATGGGAGAGGGAATGGCGCAGAGAGAGAAAGGCAGAAAAAACAGCAAGAGGAAGCAGGGCAAAAGGACAGCAAGAGGAAAAAGGAAAGGGACAGGGAGCTGGACAGAGATGGGAAAAAAAGCAGCGGGGACACACGAAAAGAGACAGAAAGAGAAGGGCACAAAAGGATAGATGAGGACAGCGGCAGGATGGAGACGCAGAACAAAACCTGGGACGGTCAACCTGGGTGGGCGGGGAGCGGGTCAGAGAGCCGGAGAAAGGAAAAACTCTGCTGTGGAGCAGCAGAGGGGGACGGAGAAAGACAGACAGGGACGGGGAGCAGGGCAGAGAAACGGAGAGAGAAAATAAGCGATGGGGAGCAGGGCAGAGCACTAGGAAGAGGAAAATAAGACAAGGGACAAGACCGAGGAGCTCAGAGAGAAAGAAGGGTCGAAAGGAAACGCCAGAGAGGTAGAGAAATCAAGAAATACAGGGACGAGGAGCCTTGCAGAGACGGAGCACGAAAATGTAGGGCCGGTGAGCGCGAAAGAGGGAGAGAGAGACGGGGGCAGGGGGAGGAGATGAAGAAGAAAGGAGAGATAAAGATGGCAACGGAGCGCAGGGGACACAGACAGAGAGAGAAAAAGGACAGTGAACAGGAAAAAAGGGACCGAGAAACAAAGAAAGGGTCAGATCTAGACAAAGAGACCAAGAAAGGGGCGGGGGGCGTGTGTGCAGGGAAACCCCAAAACAAACCAGCAAGGGGCTAGAGAACAGAGAGGGAGAGAAAGAGAAGAAAGGGCCACGAAGCAGGACAGAGAAGGAGAGAAAGGCAAAAAGGGAGAGCAAAAAGAGAGCCGGCTGGACAGGGAGGTACAGCAAGAAACGACCGGACAGCCAGCAGGACAGACAAATAGAGACAGGGAGCCGGCTAGAGAAATTCTGAAGGGAGAAAAAGAGGGAGAGGGAGCAGAACACAAACACAGACAGAAGACGGGAGGTACAGGGAAAGGAAAACAAAAGGAAAAAGAAAAAAAAAAAAAAAAAAAAAAAATCACAGCAGCGTGGGAGAGAGAAGGATCCAGGGGAGGGCCCGGGACGCAGAAGAGGGGCGACAGGGCCCCGAGGGCCCGCCACTCACCGCGGCTCTCGCTCTCCGCGCTCCCGGGAGACTCTGCCGCTTCAGATGCTTCTCTCTCCTGCTCTCCTCCATTCCTCTTCCGTAACTCCAGTCGCTTGGCTGTCCCCCACCTAAGAGAAAACGTCCATGTCTCGCAGCTCTTACGAGACAAGGATCCCCAGGCACGTAGCCTCGCTTGCTCGCGCGCTACGCGCAGGAACAGCACAGAGGGAAAGAGAGAGAGACAGAGAACGACGAGCGGGCAGCAGAACTGATGGATCAAGAGAGAAACTGAATCGGAGGAATAAAGAACACTGGAGGGAGACACAAGTAGAGCGAACAAGCCAGATGGACGGGGGCAGGAGACACACAGATCAGGCCAAAGAGGTGGAGAAAGTAAAATCGGTGACGGGCTGCAGGATGATAGAAAAGGCCACGGTTCAGCACAGAGGAGAACAACGGGACAGCAAGCTGGACAGGGGCATATAGCGAGAAACAAAGGGACAGGCAGCAGTATGGAGATACACAGACAAAGAGTTACGGGGAGGATGGAGGACAGAGAGAACAAGAGAAAAGGGACAGGGAGGGGGGCACAGATGGAGAAAGAAACATTGCAGAGAGAGAGAGGAAGAAAGCGACAGGGCAGAGGCAGAGAGGTAGAGAAAGGAAGAAAAAAGTAGCGACGAGTAAGAGGCCAGAGGGACAAGGAAAAGCCAGGAGGAAGGACAGAGTGAGAGAGAAAACAGGTGAGGGACACGACGCCAGACTGTGAAACAGAGAGCGCGACAGGGAGCAGGACGCTGGGACAGACAGCAAACGAGAGCAACAGAGAGAACGGCAGCGAGGCGGAGCACGAGAGAAAACAGGGACTGAGAGCAAGACCGAGGGGTGAAGCAATAAATAACGGGGCTGGGGAGCAGGACAGCAGAAGAGAGAGACAGAGAGGGGGACACATAGGACAACCGCAAACTGAGAGGGAGAAGGAGAAGAGCACAGAGGGTCACAGACAAAAAGAGAGGGACGGCAGAAAGAGAAAAACAAGACGAGGCAGAAGGACTGAGGAGCAGAGAGAAAAAGGGTACAGGGAAAAGGACAGAGATGCAGAAAACAAGGAAAGCCTGGAGCACAGGGCAAAACTGACAAGGACAGGGAGCGGGACAAAGGGATGGAGGAGTTAAAAACAGCGATGGGCCGCAGCACAGAGGAAGAGAGAGAAAAAGAGCAAGAGCAGCAAGGGAAGAAGAGTGACAGAAGGGTGTTGACAGGGACACGTACAAAGCGGGCTTGGGGGACACAGACATCGGAAGGGTAGAAAGGAAAGGGA